>NC_041393.1:208914173-209028117 GCF_002162155.2 Triticum dicoccoides
AAAATGATTCGCCCCCCTGACTGCTGGGACCCACCAGCTACATCTTCTTACACAAGGAAGTGCGTCCGGGCAAAAAAACCATTCGCCCCCCTGACTGCTGGGACCCACCAGCTACATCTTCGCACGCAAGGAAGTGCATCCGAAAAAAACGATTCGCCCCCCTGACTACTGGGCCCACCAGCTACATCTTCGTATGCAAGGAAGTGCCTGACAGTCGGGACCCACCTGGTCGAAGGGTACGTAGCGTTGTCATTCTAGTCACGAATGTGTACGTACATATATACTGGTCGATGTAGAGGCGCGCACGTGTCGTAGTAGAGGCACGCATGTGTCGTAGTAGAGGCGCGCACATAGCATGTACACGTACGTACAGCGGCTAGTGTGCAAGAAAGAAAATACAGCCACGTATGTGTACGTACGGGCGAGGTCGCGAACGCTTATTTGCACATACGTACGGCTAGGGCTCGTGTACATGGCTGGGTCGGAACAGAGAAGCAGCATCGTCGTCGTGTTCATGGGGAGCCAACCGGCTGGGTCAGAATGGAATTCGTGGTTGTGCTCATCGGGAGGGCTTGGACGGAATAGGCGATGGAAACGAGGCCTGGTGTATCGCAGAACGGAGGAAACGGCCTTGTGTTCGACCGGCCACGTTCGAAACAGGATCCTATTCATCGGGAGGGGTCTGGCGTACCGCAAAACGGAGGAAACGGACCTCCTACTTTCGAAACCTCGGTCCTGTTGATCGGGAGGGGTATGGCGTACCACAAAACGGACGAAACGGATCTCCTGCGGTCGAAACGGGGGTCCTGTTGATCGGGAGGGGTGTGGCGTACCGCAAAACGAATGAAACGGACTTGTGTTGGAGCGCTACGGTCGAAACGGGGGTCATGTTCATTGGGAGGGGTGTGGCGTACCGCAAAACGGGACTCCACGGGATACTGTTCATCTCCAACGACCTCCTCCAGCCTCCACGGGCTACTGTTCATCCACCGTCGACCTCCTCCAGCCTCCACCTGCGACTGTTCATCCACGGGCTCCTGTTCATCCAGCCTCCACCGCGCGCTACTCCACTGGCTACTGTTCAACCACCCCTCTCCTCGGGCCCCTGTTAAACCACCCCTCCATGGGCTATTGTTCATCCACCCCTCCACCATCTCCTGTTCATCTAGCCCTCCACACCACGGGGTCGTCCTGTTCATCCAGCCCTCCACACCACGGGGTCCTATTCATCCAGAGGCAACACCACCGCTCACTGTTCATCCACCCCCCCAACGCTCACTGTTCATCCAGAGAGGCAGCATCCATCGGCTTCAGTTAGCAGCAGTAGCGAAGGAATCGCTCGATCGGGTTCAGTTAACAGCCATCGATCGATCGTTCGGGTTCAGTAACGTGTAGGCTGCAGTGCAATCGCCCGGGTTCAGTTAGAGCCAACGCCTCGCACACACGCGCGTACGTGTACAAGAGAAACGCGCATCGCTCGGCCCCCGACCTCCCACCGTAACCGGGAACTCCCTGAAATCCCCCCTCGCTTCTACCACGGTTTTTTCCGTCATGGACGGCCCAAAGAATGTCATGCAGCTGCGTCTCCGGCCCGCCAAGGACGAAAAGCCCATTTTCTGTCATGATTTTTTGTCATAGAAGTAGGAGCCCACCACATCTATGATGATACCGGGTTTTGTCACAATTATCGTCATAGAAGTGTCATATGTATGACAGAAAAAAATTCATTCGGCCCAAAATGTCACGGATGTGTCTTTTTTTGTAGTGTAATCAACACTACTAGCAACCCACAGGTACCAATTTATGGTTTTGGATACAAGATTTGATACAAGAGATGAACTAGGGTTTGAGAGGAGATGGTGATGATGAAGATGTTGATGGAGATTGACCCCCTCCCGATGAGAGGATCGTTGGTGATGACGATGGTGATGATTTCCCCCTCTCGGAGGGAAGTGTCCCCGGTAGAACAGCTCTGCCGGAGCTCTAGATTGGTTCCGCCAAGGTCCCGCCTCGTGGCGGCGGAGTTTCGTCTCGTAAGCTTGCCCATGATTTTTTCCAGGACAAAACCCTTCATATAGCAGAAGATGGACACCGGGGCCCCAGCAGGGGGCCCAGGAGACACGGGGCGCGCCCAGTAGGGGTGGGCGCGCCCCCACCCTCCTGGACAGCGTGTGGGCCCCCTGAGGTGTTTCTTCCGCTCAATAATTCTTATTAGATCCAAAAATAAGTTTCGTGGAGTTTCAGGTCTTTTGGAGAAGTGCAGAATAGGTTTCCAATGTTTGCTCCTTTTCCAGCCAGAATTCTAGCTGCCGGCATTCCCCCCTCTTCATGGTAAACCTTATAAAATAAGAGAGAATATCCATAAGTATTGATATATAATGTGTAATGACAGCCCATAATGCAATAAATATTGATATAAAAGCATGATGCAAAATGGATGTATCAACTCGCCCAAGCTTAGACCTCGCTTGTCCTCAAGCGGAAGCCGAAATCAAAAAATGTGTCCACATGTTTGGGGATAGAGGTGTCGATAAGAATAAAATACGGACATGAGGGCATCATGATCATTCTTATAACAGCAACATATATAGATTTTGTCATATGATTTCTTATGCTCAAGTAACAATCAATTCACAGTGTCAAGTATGGTTCAGAAACTTCATTGAAAGCTAACAAACTATAATCTCAGTCGAAGCAATTGCAATTTATTGTAACATCACAAAGAGTCAAGAATAGAGCTTTTCAGCAAGTCCACATACTCAACTATCATATAATCTTCTACAATTTCTAACACTCATGCCATACTTGTGGTTATGGAGTTTCAGCCGGACACTAAGAAAGATAGGGGCTTATTGTGTTGCCTCCCAACGTATTCACCTTTAGGTGATGTCAACAATAATAGTCCATGCTAACGAACATCCAATTGGATATATATCTTGATCTTTCAAACACGAGGAGCTTTCCAAAGAATAAAATGAAAAAGGAGAAAGGTGAAGATCACCTTGACTCAAGTATAAAGTAAAAACATAAAGTAAGAACATAAAGTAAAAGATAAGCCCTTCACGAAGGGAAGCAGAGGTTGTCATGCACTTTTAGGGTTGGATACACAAAATCTTAATGCGAAAGAACATCACTTTATATTGCCACTTGTGTATGGACCTTTATTATGCAGTCCGTCGCTTTTATTGCTTCCATAACAAGATCGTATAAAGCTTATTTTCTCCGCACTAATAAGTCATGCATATTTAGAGAGCAACTTTTATTGCTTGCACCGATGACAACTTCCTTGAAGGATCTTACTCTATCCATAGGTAGATATGGTGGACTCTCATGGCAAAACTGGGTTTAAGGATATTTGGAAGCACAAGTAGTATCTGTACTTAGTGCTAGGAATTTGGCTAGCATGAGGGGGAAAGGCAAGCTCAACATGTTTGGAAGGTCAATGACAATATAGTTTAACTGAGATGTGAGAAAACATAAACCATTACATTGTCTTCATTGTCCAATGTCAACTCTTTTAGCATGTCATACTTAATGAGTGCTCACAATCATAAAAGATGTCCAAGATAGAATATTTATATGTGAAACCTCTCTTTCCTTATTACTTCCTATTAATTGCAATGATGACCAAAACTATGTTTATCAACTCTAAACAACTTTTATGCCTCATACTTTCTATGTGTGAAGTTATTACTATCCATAAGATCAATATGAACTCTTTTATTCTTTTTATTCTTTCTATTTTTCTCAAGATCATAGCAAGAAAGCAAGCCCTTGACTCAACACTAATCTTTATTATAGATAGCTCACGGACTCGATTAGATAAAGAGATCACAAAGCAAAACTCGGAGCTACTTGATATCAAAACTTCAATCTACTAGATTAAGATACTACTAAAAAGGGTCGAACTAAATAAAACGGTAAAGATAGGAGTGTGATGGTGATACGATACCGGGGCACCTCCCCCAAGCTTGGCAGTTGCCAAGGGGAGTGCCCATACCCATGTGATTATGTCCTCGGAGGTGATGAAGGAGGTGATGTTGTTGATGATGTAGGCTTGTCGTCCATCTTCCAAGGCATAGGCTCACCATCATAGAAGGATGATAGAGTCTCCGAGATCCTTAAATCTGCAGCCAAACTCATCCTTTTGAATCTATATTCATCCTCACAGTTCTGGTTTTGCAGGTCATAGATCTGGGCTTGGAGGTGCTTGATTTTCTCTTGTAGCTTGAAGATGGTTTCCCCAATGACTTTGTCATCTAGCTTGTGGTTGTTGGTGAAATCCATGATCATCGTCTGGTTGGCGTTGAGTCCATGCTCCACCATCCCTTGGCACTTGAATACTTGCTGCTCCACGGCTTTGAGCTTTGTCTCCATGCTTCCGGTACACCTTGGTCCCTCCACATCATGGATGTCCAGCACCCCCTCACGCATCTCAATGGTTTGAGGGTGTTGCAGCACCTCCGCGAGATAGGGGTTAATAACCCTCTCGAAAAACTTGTCCTTGGGAGCGCTTGGAGATGCCATGATGCTCTAGATCTGTAACAGAAAATAGCTCGAAACAAAAACAGAGGATATTTGCATGATACGTTGGTCAAAACCTTCGGGAGTTTATATAATGAATTTTTACTGACCAAAATACGTAACGTGCAAGAAAACAGAGTCCGGGAGGCACACGAGGTGTCCACGAGACAGGGGGGCGCACCCAGTAAGGGTGGGCGCACCCTCCACTCTCGTGGAGGCCTCGTGTCCTTCTCGGACTACTTCTTTCTTCCTAAAATTCTTAAATATTAAAATACTGATAAAAATTGCCTTTAGAATTGTTTTGGAGTCGGTTTACTTACCGTACCACATACCTATTCCTTTTCAGAGTCTGGAACGTTCTGGAAAGTGTCCCTTATGTATTCCTCCGGGGTCACGGTCTCAATAATATTGGTTTCAACATTGATAGGATTACCTGAAATATAATGTTTAATTCTTTGACCGTTCACCACCCTTCGACTTGTGCCTTCGAAGTTGTTGATTTTTAGAGCACCGGAACGATAGACCTCCTCGATAACGTAAGGACCTTCCCATTTAGAGAGAAGTTTCCCTGCAAAAAATCTTAAATGAGAGTTGAATAATAACACATAATCACCTACATTGAACTCATGCTTTTGTATCCTTTTGTCGTGCCAACGTTTAACTTTTTCTTTGAATAGCTTGGCATTCTCATAGGCTTGGGTTCTCCATTCATCAAGTGAGCTAATATCAAATAACCTCTTCCCACCGGCATGTTTAAAGTCATAGTTGAGCTCTTTAATAGCCCAATATGCCTTATGTTCAAGTTCTAGAGGTAAATGACAAGCTTTTCCATAAACCATCTTATATGGAGACATACCCATAGGATTTTTATATGCAGTTCTATAAGCCCATAATGCATCATCAAGTTTTTTGGACTAATTCTTTCTAGATCTATTAACAGTCTTTTGCAAAATTAATTTGAGCTCTCTATTGCTCAACTCTACTTGACCACTAGACTGCGGGTGATAAGGAGATGCAATTCTATGATTAACATCATACTTAGCAAGCATTTTATGAAAAGCACCATGAATAAAATGTGAACCACCATCAGTCATAAGATATCTAGGGACTCCAAACCTCGGAAAAATAACTTCTTTAAGCATTGTAATAGAAGTGGTATGATCAACACTACTAGTTGGAATAGCTTCTACTCACTTAGTAACGTAATCAACAACAACTAAAATATGTGTATAACCATTAGAGGCAGGAAAAGGTCCCATATAATCAAAGCCCCAAACATCAAACGGTTCAATAACAAGAGAATAATTCATAGGCATTTCTTGACGTCTACTAATATTACCAATTCTTTGACATTCATCACAAGACAAAACAAACTTACAGGCATCTTTGAAGAGAGTAGGCCAATAAAAACCAGATTGCAATACGTTGTGTGCAGTTCTGTCTCCAGCGTGGTGTCCTCCATATGATTCAGAGTGACACTTGCATAGGATCTGTTCCTGTTCATGCTCTGGTACACAACGTCTAATAACACCATCTACTCCTTCTTTATAAAGGTGTGGGTCATCCCAAAAGTAATGTCTTAAATCATAAAAGAACCTTTTCTTTTGCTAGTATGTGAAGCTAGGTGGTATAAATTTAGCAACAATGTAATTACCATAATCAGCATACCAAGGAGCAGTACGAGAAGCATTAATGACCGCTAATTGTTCATTAGGAAAGCTATCATCAATAGGTAGTGGGTCATCAAGAACATTCTCTAACCTAGACAAGTAGTCTGCAACGGGGTTCTCAGCTCCCTTTCTATAAATAATATGCAAGTCAAATTCTTGGAGCAAGAGAACCCATCTAATGAGTCTAGGTTTAGCATCTTTCTTTTCCATCAGATATTTAATAGCAGCCTGATCAGTGTGAATAGTAACTTTGGAGTCAACAATATAAGGTCTAAACTTATTACATGCAAACACAACTGCTAAGAATTCTTTTTGAGTAGTAGCATAATTTCTCTGGGCAGTATCAAGAGTCTTACTAGCATACTGGATTGTGACACTCCAAAAAATTTGAGGTTTTTGTTTTCAGCAAGAGCCTTTCTTGGTTTAAAGAAGGTCTTTTAAACCCTTCTTAAAAACCTCTCTTGAGTTTTCCCTCTCAAAAATCTTTTCTTGGATTTAGTTTCTTCTAAAAAGAAAACCTTTTTGGTTTGGGCTTCTCTTTGGTTTTGATCCATTCTTGATTTTTCCATGCCTCCTATGGTAAAATTTTCCCAAAACCCCTCCTTTCATTTTGGGAAAACCCAAACATTCTGTCCCAACTAATAAAATCCATTTTTGGATTTTATTCCATTCATTTCTTTCCCCAAAATAATTTTGTCCTTTATTTTGAGCCTAGGTAATTTGCAAAGCAAGTATCTTAATGCCTTTGATCTTTGATCTCAAATCAACTCCTTTGGATAGTCCTTAGCACCCACAACCTAGAACCATCAAGATCCACTCTTCTTCTTTTTCAATTTTTCAAAATTCACCCTCTGCAAGTTTGGACCAGATTTGTCAAATTTGGTGAAATTCATATCTCTACTTCTCCAAATATTCCACCAAAATTCAGGCAACCCCTAGCTGCAATGAGAGACCACTCCACCAAAAACCAGCTCAAGGAAAAATCCCCACACGCCTAAATCATTCTGTTGAACACCTGGCCTACACTGTTACTGTTCATCTTCAGAAATTCAGTAAGTTCATTGTTAGAGATTCAGTCACATGTCGACAGTGCGCTTGGCGCGTTGCTCACAGCCCCTCCTCCTTGTCCGGAGCACCACACGCGCGCTTGGCTCATTCCGGGCGTCGGTGGCGCCCTGGCCCGCCTGCGCCGGCGTGTTCCACGGCGGCAAAACCCCCGTAGCGGCCGACAAGGGGGCACCCTGCGGCATAACGCCGTTCGGCACCGCCCAAATCTCCTTGCCAGCGCACGCATGCAGCACCATCGCCGTGGCTGGCACGTTCTGGGCGCGCTCTCTTCCGCCGACGTGCCGTTCAGCCGTTCCGTCGAGGATAGGCCGTAACCGCCCCTTCTTCGTTGAGTTTGGCACTATAATGGCACCAGTGCTCCATCTAGTCGATGCTCAAGCCCCTAATCCAACAGTCCAGCCACAGCGCCGCCGTAATCGCTCGCCGGATTTATCCGTTCACGGCAACCGCCTCGGGCCGGCTATAAATAGCACCCCCGAGCTTGCTCTCGCCCCCGCACAACTCCACCACCTCACCAGACCCCGCCTAGCCACTGGAAGAGCCAAGAGGGGCGCTTCTTCCTCAACTCCGGCCACCTCCGTCCGCCTCGGGCTCCGGCAACGTTCTCTTCGGTGAGAACTCCTCCACCGCCCTGCACTTGCCCGTAGTCTCATGGCACCACTAGGAGACTAACCCCCACTCCAATTTGACCCCAGCAGCTCTCTCCGATGAGGCCCACGACCACCCGAGCCGCCATCCGCCGGAGCAAGGGCCACCGTCGACATAGTGATCGCCGGCGACCACCACCACCACCCACCGACGCGGAAGGACGTTCTGAATACGAAGGTACCACCCGATCCCCCTGCCTCGCCGTGGATCGCCGTCGGCGACCACCGCATCTCTCAGGCGCCGTCGCGCGCCGTCTCCCTCGTTTGAATATTCAAACCTGACGAGTGGGACCCGCCTGTCAGTCTCTCATTCCTTTATTTTAAGCGAATCGTTTTCTGGACTTTTCTGCAGAACCCCCTGAGAGTTTTCTGTTTCATTACAGAAAGGTCCCTGAATCAAAACCCTTATAACTTTTAAACAGAAAAGTATTTTTGTTTGATTCTTTTTTTGTTCTCTTTAAAATTTTGTCTAGTTTTATATCAGATTTATTTGAAAATTATTTGGATTACTTTTTGTGCACCTCACGGTATTTATATTACGCACGTATTTTTCTTATACCGTAGATACCGGAGGAGGTGACGGAGCCACGAACTTCACCCAGTTAGACTCCGACTACTCTGAACCAGGAAAGCACGTTTGAACTCTTGATATGATGAAGTGTTTGTTGCATGTTTGCATTTAGGAGTTTCATGGCATGGTTATGAACATACCTTTGAATGTTATGTTTCATGCACAGAAGTGGAAAGTAAGTTTCGGAAAGCCATATGTTGTTGGATACATATTGGCATGGTCATGTGATGGCATGAGGATGGGTAAGATGGTAGTGTTATGACATGCCAGTCTTATGCCAGTCTATTTGACTTCAGGGTCATCGTGAATCAAATCAAATTCCCATTCATTTCCTTTCCTGTACTGCCACATGTTTTCCGCAAGGAATATGGCTTAGTAAGTTGCAAACCGTTTTCCTGGTACACACCAAATAGAGAGGCCGGGATGAGGGTTCCATGGCCCTCGATTAAAGCCCGTCATCCGGTCAGGGGGCATGGGTGTTTCCGGTTGGGACCGAGAGGGGGGCACCCCATAGAGCGCGCGTATAGAAATTTGATCCCGTGCTATTTGAGGTTGTGACCTCCCCGTCTCAAAGTTTTTCTTGGACGTTGCCTAGGGTGATTCCTGGCATCGAGAGGTGGAATGGGTGTGTACTAGTTAAATGTGTTTCTACCGAAATACCGTAAACGGAACTAGTCCTTGATGACTACGGAAATCCGTTGGCTGTGGTCAATGAGTACAAACTCTGCAGAGTCACAAATCCTTTAAATCATCTTGTACTTGTCCAAGTACTGTGTTCATCTTATCTTGTCAAGGTATCAGCCTCAGTGACAAAACTCTGGTGGAATACATGTGTGTTAAATCCTGTTAAAAGTTTATTCTTGTGGATGGTCTAATCTTGCTATTTACATTTGTTATAAGCCTTGTCTGTGATGTCGCTCAGACATCCGACGGTGGCATACTTGTTATTTACATTTGTTATAAGCCCTATCTGTGATGTCGCTCAGACATCCGACGGTGGCATACTTGTTATTTACATTTGTTATAAGCCCTGTCTGTGATGTCGCTCAGACATCCGACGGTGGCATACTTGTTATTTACAATTGTTATAAGCCCTTTCCGTGATGTCGCTCAGACGTCCGACTGCGGCATTTCTTTTATAAGCCCTTTCTGTAATGTCGCTCAGACGTCCGACTGTGGCATTTCTTTTATAAGCCCTTTCTGCGATGTCGCTCAGACGTCCGACTGTGGCATTTCTTTTATAAGCCCTTTATGTGGTGTCGCTTAGACGCCCGACTGCGGCATGAGTTTTATTTGTTTACCTTTCGAGGCGTCGCTTCAGACACCCGATCGGTTTTCAGTTATATGTTTTATTTGTCACATCATGAAATTTTTATTATCGGAATGAGCATCATTATTTTTGCTCATGACGCATTCATGCATGCATTTGTTATATCTTTTGTCCGAACTATCTTGCGAGTACTTTCAAAGTACTCACCTGGCTTGTTGATTTGGCCAGATGTTGATGAAGGCGATCTCATGGATGAAGAGTTCAATAGTGAGTCCGACGCCTAGGGGAGTCCCAGTCAGTCCCGGGCGATCCTGCTTTGCTCACTGTATCATATCCGCTTCTGCCACCCCAGAGTAAATTCATCGAGCCTCACCTCGATGCTCGATGAGCTGCCTGTTAGGAGTCAAGTTATCCACCACCACTTATTATCTCGAGGTAGTAGCATGTCACCACACCCCTGTGTTATAACTGCCCTTATGTAAGATATTGGCGAGTTTGTAATAAATTGTTGAGCAGCCTCAGCTCAACCCTGTAATATATTTAATGCTACTGGTCCTCTGTTTATCAAGTGTTTGTCTACCAGTGAGGATGACTTTTCCTATACTGGGATCAAAAGACCGATTTTCTCAATAAGTATTTTATTGAAAAACCGGTCGTGACAGACTTGGTACCAGAGCCAGGCTGACTGTAGGAAGCCACTAGGTTCGATCGCTAATCGGTTATTAGCATGATAGAGTTTATTCATGTTTTTACAAATGTAGTCATTTTTCTGACAGTCAGCGTAAAATTTATGATCTGATCATTCAAAATTTTTGCCTACTTATGTAGATGGCCGGCGACGAATGTGAGTCACAGATGTTCGCCAACGTGCCTGAGGGGTTTGTCAAACTCCTCTCCATCGTTCAGGTCGCGATGGGGCCACCCGTGCACCCAGTCTTCACCACTTTATCCACACAAGATCAACGACAGTCTGACTATGCACCAGGCCGCGGTGCAATTCAGGGGAGGGCGTGCTGAGATACGCCACTTCCGATTCTTGGGGAGAGCCATGCCTACTGAAAGGCATGCTATGCAGATGGCTGCCCGCGAGGCGATAGCTCGTCTTCGGGATGTTCTTCCTGCAATGAAGACCCGTCGCTACCGCTACCTTCCATGCCATGTACTATACACCTGTCACTACTCATTCTCTTGCCCCAGAGGAGAGCGAGACGAGGCCTTTGAGATGCTTGTCGAGTACCCCCGAGCCCTGGAGGCAGCCTTCGACCGCATGGTGGACGACCTCGTAGCTGCCCGCATGGACTCAGTTCATGGTTGTGCTGCCAACAGGAGGGAACTCCTGCACACCGCTCCACCGCTAACTTTCGTCTCGTCCTCAGCTTCTCATTCACCTACCATTCTCGCCACTGCTCGTCATCTGCCTACCACTGAAGAATTCAACCAAGCTATTGCACCCACTCCCGTGCGCTCTACACCACTTATTGCACCCACTCCCATACGTGCTACTCCACCTATTCCGCCCACTCATGTTCGTGTTACTCCGCCTATGGCACCTACTCCATCAGCTCAGTGCAGCGTTTCTCGTCTAGAACCTATTAGCGAGGAGGAGGTTGAGTCCCCAGCGTCACTGTCTCTCACCCTCGGCAGGCCAAGGGAGATCCTCACCATCTCCGACTGAGTACGCTTAGCTGTCATGCGATGCAACGACTTGTGTGATATGTTTATATGTACATAGGTTGTGGGAAGTAGCCTGTTTGCGCATCATGTAGGATCTGGAGAAGTGCACTAGTCTCAATAACATGTCAGGATTATGTACGCATATCCTGAGTGATGTATTGTATAATTATGCTTGCATGTAAGATATGTAATAGTCCTTCTCCGCGCGGAATTCGTGTATTTGGGATTTTAAAACTTTCTTTGTGTGTGATTTTATTGACTTTTGCGACTCTCTTTCTTGTCTTACGAGTTTCACAAAATATATCCCCAGAGTGAAAGATGTCTCGTCCTTGGACGCGCTCTATGCCAAATCAGCCAGAAAAAAATTATGGCACACCGCCAAACCACAATTTCACTCAGGGACAGACAAGTCAACAGGACAGTGAAACAGCATTTACCCAAGTGTGTCATCTGTATGAAAAAAGTCAGCAACAACACCAGGAAATGATGAACCAATTCATCAATATGGGAAATCATCGTGGTCAGTATCAGCAGCAATCCAAGTTGTCTGAGTTACAGAAGATGCGTCCCCCAACATTTTCTCATACTGACAAGCCTCTTGAGGCCGACGACTGGCTTTGGGACATGGAAAGAAAATTAATTATTGCACAGTGCTCAGACCGTGAAAAAGTATTGTATGCACCACATTATCTCAGTGGAGCAGCTGCATCATGGTGGGAAAACTTCCTGCACATGCACCCCAATGAAAATGAAATAACCTGGGAGGATTTCAAGGAAGGTTTTCGTGGGGCACACATTCCTAAAAGTGTTATGAAAATCAAGAAGAGAGAATTTGATGATCTCAAGCAAAGGACCATGACAGTGTTAGAATACAACAGCCAATTCACTCTGCTGTCTCGCTACGCCAACGAAGAGCGCATGACCGAGAGCAAGAAGATGGAAAAATTCTTGGAAGGCCTGGCGCCCGCACTTAAATGCCAGCTGGTTGTGCATACCTTCCTAGATTTTAAAACACTGGTGGATAAGGCCATTACTCTGGAAAATGAGCGACGTAGCCTGGAAGATTTCTGCAAACGCAAAAGGGACCAGTCTACTTTTGCTCGCAACCACAGAAGCAAGACGGAATTACAGAAGGGTGGAACACACAAAACCCCGACGAATAATTCACGCCCAATCAAGAATTTCCTTGCAAGAGACAAGGAGTTCACATATCACCCAGGCGTTAATTGTTACGCTTGTGGAGAAGAAGGGCACTATGCCAAGCAGTGCCCCAAGCCAAGGAACTCAACCCCAAAGCCTAACAATGGTGGCAATAATTCAGCGCCCAAGCAAAACAATTTCAACCCCAATAACAACCACCGGAAGGGTCACCTGAACCATGTGACCAAAGAGGAAGCACAGAACGCCCCAGATATCGTACTCGGTACATACCTTGTCAACACAATACCTGCCATGGTTTTGTTTGATTCTGGAGCTTCTCACTCATTCATTTCGAAGAGTTTTGCTTTGCAAAATAATTTTTCGATGCTACCCTTGGAAATATCCATGATCATCAAGTCCCCTGGAATTAAGCAAGTGACCCAGAGTTACTGTCAAGGTGTGGCTATTGAATTTGAAGGATTGAATTTTTACGCCAACCTTATTGTACTGGAAAGTAAAGGACTGGATGTCATCCTATGGATGGATTGGTTAACAACCAACAAAGGTTTTATTGACTGCTTCAACCGGACTGTGATTCTCACACACCATCACGGGAAGACAATAAAAGTTTCAGCCAAAGAGAGAGAAATACCTCGGCAACCGAGATTAAACAAGGTGGACGTTTCTGAGCTAAACAAGGTTCCAGTAGTGTGTGAATTTCCAGATGTATTTCCAGAAGAACTACCAGGCATGCCACCAGACCGAGAGATAGAATTCAGCATTGAGCTAGCACCCGGAACCGCTCCCATTTACAAGAAACCATACAGGATGGCACTATCCGAATTGGTAGAGTTAAAGAAGAAAATATAAGAATTATTGGAGAAAGGATACATACGAGCCAGTTCCTCACCTTGGGGTTCTCCAACTTTATTTGCCAAGAAAAAGAATGGAACACTGAGATTGTGTATTGACTATCGAGCTCTTAACATGGTCACAATCAAGAACAAATACCCAATGCCCCGAATAAATGATTTATTTGATCAGCTCGCTCAGGCCAAAGTCTTTTCAAAAATTGACTCGAGATCGGGATACCAGCAATTGAAAGTGCGAACAGAAGATATTCCGAAGACAGCCTTCACTTCCAGATATGGACTGTATGAGTTCACAGTAATGCCATTTGGGCTAACCAACGCCCCCGCATATTTTGTTCACCTCATGAACAAAGTATTTATGAAGTATATGGACAAGTTTGTCGTGGTATTCATTGATGATATTCTGATATACTCCAAAACACCAGAAGAGCACGCCGAGCACCTCAGGATTGTACTAGGAGAACTCAGGAAACATCAACTGTACGCCAAATTCAGCAAATGTGAATTTTGGCTAAGACAGGTGGGTTTTTTGGGCCACGTGCTAACCCAAGAAGGTATTGCAGTAGACTCGGAAAAGGTCAAGGCCGTACTTGGCTGGAAACCATCAGCTAGCGTAACGGACGTACAGAGTTTCTTGGGAATGGCAGGCTATTACCGGAGATTTATTGAAGGATTCTCCACCATAGCAAAGCCAATGACGCAGTTACTCAAGAAGGACAAGAAGTTTGAATGGACGGAAGCCTGTGAGAAAAGCTTCCAAGAATTAAAAAGGAAATTAACATCGCACCAGTATTAATTGTGCCAGACATACACAAGAATTTTGAGGTATATTGTGACGCATCCCGGAAAGGCCTCGGGTGTGTATTGATGCAAGAAGGCAAGGTAGTTGCGTATGTCTCCAGACAACTTCACAAGCATGAGGAAAATTATCCCACTCATGACTTAGAATTTGCAGTGGTCATCCATGCACTCAAAGAATGGAGACACTTTCTACTTGGAAATCGTTGTGAAATATACACAGACCATAAGAGCCTTAAGTATATTTTCACACACCCGGAACTTAATTTACGGAAACGATGCTGGTTAGAGTTGGTGAAGGATTATGATGTTGGAATCCACTATCATCCCGGAAAAGCAAATGTTGTGGCAGATGCCCTTAGTCGGAATCCCAGCACGGATGACGACAGTATACCAAAGTTGAGGCCAGAATTTCAACAGGAATTTGCCAGACTCAATCTAAAAATGGTTACCGAAGGCAGTGTGTCAAATTTGGAAATACAGCCTACCCTGATGGAAAAGATTAAGGAGGCCCAGCATGGACACCCCAGCATTGATGGAAGAAAGAGGAAAGTGAGTTTGGGCAAGGCCTTAGAATTCAACGTAGATGAGCAAGGAATATTGTGGTACGGAGAAAGAATCTGCGTACCAAATATCAAGGACCTCAAACAGCAGATTCTGTCTAAGCCACACCGCTCTGTATTCAATCCATCCTGGAGGGACAAAAATGTACAAAGACCTTCAGGAAAATTTTTGGTGGCACGGTATGAAGAGAGACATAGCCACATTCATTGCATGTTGCGACTCTTGTCAACGCATAAAGGCCGAACACCAGAAACCAGCCGGGCTATTACAACCAAACAAGATACCCGAGTGGAAGTGGGACGAGATTGGAATAGATTTCATTGTTGGACTGCCACGGTCACAACACGGAAACGATGCCATATGTGTCATAACCGACAGGTTAACCAAAGTGGCACATTTTATTCCAGTGAAGACAACTTACACCACTCAGAGGCTGGCCAGACTTTATCTTGCCCGTATCGTCTGCCTGCATGGAGTCCCAAAGACTATCATATCTGACAGAGGCACACAATTCGTCTCTAGATTTCGGGATCACCAACAACAGGCATTGGGTACCCAACTAGCATTCAGTACCGCATACCATCCCCAGACTGATGGGTAGACTGAACGCGTAAACAAAATCCTAGAAGATATGCTGAGAGCCTGTGTTCTCACCTACGGAACCAGTTGGGAGGAAAGCTTGCCTTATGCAGAGTTCGCATACAACAACAGTTATCAAGCCAGCTTGCAAATGGCATCCTTTGAAGCTCTGTATGGGAGAAGATGTCGTACCCCGCTAAATTGGTCAGAGACCGGAGCCAGCCATATCTTCGGCCTAGATATGCTCAAGGAGGCTGAGGAGAAAGTTAAAACAATTAGAGATCGACTCAAGGCAGCTCAAAGTCGGCAAAAGAGTTATTATGATCGAAAGCATCGGGAAATCAGTTTTGAATCCGAAGAGTTTGTATACCTAAGAGTTTCTCCTATGAGGGGTCTGCAACGATTCAGGGTTAAGGGAAAGCTAGCACCAAGATTCATCGGACCATTCCGTATAGTGGCCCGAAGAGGCACGGTAGCCTACCAGCTAGACCTACCCGGAGATTTATCCGATATCCACAACGTGTTCCACATCTCGCAGTTGAGAAAGTACGTGAGCAACCCAGAGAAGCAAGTATCGCATGAAAATATTGACGTGCAACCAGACCTCACCTACCGGGAGCACCCAATAAAAATATTAGAAGAGTCTGAGAGGAGGACCTGACAGAAAACCATCAAGTTTTTCAGAGTTTCGTGGAGCAATCACACCGAGAATGAAGCAACTTGGGAGAGAGAGGATTTTCTTCGGACTGAGCACCCACACCTGTTTAAGGATCAGCTGAAATCTCGGGGACGAGATTTTTCCTAAGGGGGTAGGTGCTGTGACACTCCAAATTTTTTGAGGTTTTTGTTTTCAGCAAGAGCCTTGCTTGGTTTAAAGAAGGTCTTTTAAACCCTTCTTAAAAACCTCTATTGAGTTTTCCCTCTCAAAAATCTTTTCTTGGATTTAGTTTCTTCTAAAAAGAAAACCTTTTTGGTTTTGGGATTCTCTTTGGTTTTGATCCATTCTTGATTTTTCCATGCCTCCTATGGTAAAATTTTCCCAAAACCCCTCCTTCCACTTTGGGAAAACCCAAACATTCTGTCCCAAATCATAAAATCCATTTTTGGATGTTATTCCATTCATTTCTTTCCCCAAAATAATTCTGTCCTTTATTTTGAGCCTAGGTAATTTGCAAAGCAAGTACCTTAATGCCTTTGATCTTTGACCTAAAATCAACTCCTCTGGATAGTCCTTAGCACCCACAACCTAGAACCATCAAGATCCACTCTTCTTCTTTTCAAAATTTTCAAAATTCACCCTCTGCAAGTTTGGACCAGATTTGTCAAATTTTGTGAAATTCATATCTCCACTTCTCCAAATATTCCACCAAAATTCAGGCAACCTCTAGCTGCAATGAGAGACCACTCCACCAAAACCCAGCTCAAGGAAAAATCCCCACATGCCTAAATCATTCTGTCGAGCACGTGGCCTACACTGTTACTGTTCATCTTCAGAAATTCAGTAAGTTCAGTGTCATTTCTTCGTCAGAGATTCAGTCACATGTCGATAGTGCGCTTGGCGCGTTGCTCACAGCCCCTCCTCCCTGTCCGGAGCACCACACGCGCGCTTGGCTCATTCCGGGCATCGGTGGCGCCCTGGCCCGCCTGCGCCGGCGTGTTCCACGGCGGCAGAACCCCCGTAGCGGCCGACAAGGGGGCACCCTGCGGCATAACGCCGTTAGGCACCGCCGAAACCACCTGAGAGCTCCGCGTGGCCATCACCTTGCCAGCGCACGCATGCAGCACCGTCGCCGTGGCCTGGCATGTTCTGGGCGCGCTCTCTGCCGCTGACGTGCCGTTCGGCCGTTCCGTCGAGGATAGGCCATAACCGCCCCTTCCTCGTTGAGTTAGGCACTGGAATGGCACCAGTGCTCCATCTAGTCGATGCTCAAGCCCCTAATCCAACAGTCCAGCCACAGCGCCGCCGTAATCGCTCGCCGAACTTATCCGTTCACGGCAACCGCCTCGGGCCGTCTATAAATAGCACCCCCGAGCTTGCTCTCGCCCCCGCACAACTCCACCACCTCACCAGACCCCGCCTAGCCACTGGAAGAGCCTCGAGGGGCCCTTCTTCCTCAACTCCGGCCAACTCCGTCCGCCTCAGGCTCCGGCAACGTTCTCTTCGGTGAGAACTCCTCCACCGCCCTGCACTTGCCCGTAGTCTCATGGCACCACTAGGAGACTAACCCCCACTCCAATTTGACCCCAGCAGCTCTCTCCGACGAGGCCCACGACCACCCGAGCCGCCATCCGCCGGAGCAAGGGCCGCCGTCGACACAGTGCTCACCGGCGACCACCACCACCACCCACCGACGCGGAAGGACGTTCTGAACACGGAGGTACCACCCGATCCCCCTGCCTCGCCATGGATCGCCGTCGGCGACCACTGCATCTCTCGGGCGCCGTCGCGCCCCGTCTCCCTCGTTTGAATATTCAAACCTGACGAGTGGGACCCTCCTGTCAGTCTCTCATTCCTTTCTTTTAAATGAATCGTTTTCTGGACTTTTCTGCACAACCCCCTGAGAGTTTTCTGTTTCATTACAAAAAGGTCCCTGAATCAAAACCCTTATAACTTTTAAACAGAAAAGTATTTTTGTTTGATTCTTTTTCTGTTCTCTTTAAAATTTTGTCTTGTTTTTTATCAGATTTATTTGAAAATTATTTGGATTACTTTTTGTGCACCTCACGGTATTTACGTTACGCACATATTTTTCTTATACCGTAGATACCGGAGGAGGTGACGGAGCCGCGAACTTCACCTAGTTAGACTCCGACTACTCTGAACCAGGCAAGCATGTTTGAACTCTTGATATGATTAAGTGTTTGTTGCATGTTTGCATTTAGGAGTTTCATGGCATGGTTATGAACATATCTTTGAATGTTATGTTTCATGCACAGAAGTGGAAAGTAAGTTTCGGAAAGCCATATGTTGTTGGATACATATTGGCATGGTCATGTGATGGCATGAGGATGGGTAAGATGGTAGTGTTGTGACATGCCAGTCTTATGCCAGTCTATTTGACTTCAGGGTCATCGTGAATCAAATCACATTCCCATTCATTTCGTTTCTTGTACTGCCACATGTTTTCCGCAAGGAATATGGCTTAGTAAGTTGCAAACCGTTTTCCTGGAACACACCAAATAGAGAGGCCGGGATGAGGGTTCCATGGCCCTGGATTAAAGCCCGTCATCCGGTCAGGGGGCATGGGTGTTTCCGGTTGGGACCGAGAGGGGGGCACCCCTTAGAGCGCGCGTATAGAAATTTGATCCCATGCTATTCGAGGTTGTGACCTCCCCGTCTCAAAGTTTTTCTTGGACGTTGCCTAGGGTGATTCCTGGCATCATGAGGTGGAATGGGTGTGTACTAGTTAAATGTATTTCTACCGAAATACCGTAAACGGAACTAGTCCTTCGTGACTACGGAAATCCGTTGGCTGTGGTCAGTGAGTACAAACTCTGCAGAGTCACAAATCCTTTAAATCATCTTGTACTTGTCCAAGTACTGTGTTCATCTTATCTTGTCAAGGTATCAGCCTCAGTGACAAAACTCCGGTGGAATACATGTGTGTTAAATCCGGTTAAAAGTTTATTCTTGTGGATGGTCTAATCTTGTTATTTACATTTGATATAAGCCCTATCTGTGATGTCGCTCAGACATCCGACGGTGGCATACTTGTTATTTACATTTGTTATAAGCCCTGTCTGTGATGTCGCTCAGACATCCGACGGTGGCATACTTGTTATTTACATTTGTTATAAGCCCTGTCTGTGATGTGGCTCAGACATCCGACGGTGGCATACTTGTTATTTACAATTGTTATAAGCCCTTTCCGTGATGTCGCTCAGACGTCCGACTGTGGCATTTCTTTTATAAGACCTCTCTGTGATGTCCCTCAGACGTCTGACTGTGGCATTTCTTTTATAAGCCCTTTCTGCAATGCTGCTCAGACGTCCGACTGTGGCATTTCTTTTATAAGCCCTTTATGTGGTGTCGCTTAGATGCCCGACTGCGGCATGAGTTTTATTTGTTTACCTTTCGAGGCGTCGCTTCAGACACCCGATCGGTTTTCAGTTATATGTTTTATTTGTCACATCGTGAATTTTTTTTTATCGGAATGAGCATCATTATTTTTTGCTCATGACGCATTCATGCATGCATTTGTTATATCTTTTGTCCGAACTATCTTGCGAGTACTTTCAAAGTACTCACCTGGCTTGTTGATTTGGCCAGATGTTGATGAAGGCGATCTCATGGATGAAGAGTTCAATAGCGAGTCCGACGCCTAGAGGAGTCCCAGTCAGTCCCATGCGATCCTGCTTTGGTCACTGTATGATATCCGCTTCCGCCACCCCAGAATAAATTCATCGAGCTTCACCTCGACGCTCGATGAGCTGCCAGTTAGGAGTCAAGTTATCGACCACCACTTATTATCTCGAGCTAGTAGCATGTCACCACACCCCTGTGTTATAACCGCCCTTATGTAAGATATTGGCGAGTTTGTAATAAATTGCTGAGCAGCCTCAGCTCAACCCTGTAATATATTTAATGCTATTGGTCCTCTGTTTATCAAGTATTTGTCTACCAGTGAGGATGACTTTTCCTATACTGGGATCAAAAGTCCGATTTTCTCAATAAGTATTTTATTGAAAAACCGGTCGTGGCATGGATAACATTTAATTTCTTATCAACTCTTTTCCCTAGAACAACACCTATAGCATAATCACTAGAATCACACATTATTTCAAAAGGTAAATTCCAATCAGGTGGCTGAACAATAGGTGCAGTGATCAAAGCTTTCTTAAGTATTTCAAATGCTTCTACACAATCATCATAAAAGATAAAAGGAATATCTTTTTGCAATAAATTAGTCAGAGGCCTAGAGATTTTAGAAAAGTCCTTAATGAACCTCCTATAAAAACCGGCGTGACCAAGGAAACTTCTTATACCTTTTATGTCCTTGGGACAGGGCATCTTTTCAATAGCATCAACTTTAGCTTTATCAACTTCAATACCTCTCTCGGAGATCTTGTGCCCCAAGACAATGCCTTCATTAACCATAAAGTGGCACTTTTCCCAATTCAAGACGAGACTAGTGTCTTCGCATCTCTCCAAAACTCGATCAAGATTTCTCAAGCAATCATCAAAAGAGGATCCATAAACGGAGAAGCCATCCATGAATACCTCACAAATCTTTTCACAAAAGTCAGAGAATATAGCCATCATACATCTTTGAAAGGTAGCAGGTGCATTACATAAACCAAAAGGCATACGTCTATAAGCAAAAGTACCGAAAGGGCAAGTAAAAGTAGTTTTTGATTGGTCTTTCGCTGATACAGGTATTTGAGAGAAACCAGAATAACCATCTAGAAAGCAAAAATGTGTATGTTTGGACAGTCTTTCTAGCATTTGATGAATAAAAGGCAAAGGGTAATGATCTTTCTTAGTGGCTTTATTTAGTTTACGGAAATCAATTACCATCCTATAACCTGTAATAATTCTTTGCGGAATCAATTCATCTTTATCATTAGGAACAACAGTAATACCTCCCTTTTTAGGGACACAATGGATAGGGCTTACCCATTCACTATCAGCAACTGGATAAATTATACCTGCCTCAAGGAGCTTTAGTATCTCCTTTCTTACCACCTCTTTCATCTTGGGATTCAGTCGTCGTTGAGGATCTCTAACTGGTTTGGCATCGTCCTCCAAACTAATTTTGTGTTGACATAACGTGGGACTAATGCCTTTAAGATCATCCAGAGTATATCGAACAGCAGCACGGTGCCTCTTCAGAGTTTTCAATAATCTTTCCTCTTCCTGCTCTGAAAGGTTAGCACTAATAGTAACAGTATATATCTTCTTTTCATCAAGATAAGCATATTTAAGATTATCAGGTAATGGTTCTAGCTCAAACACGGGATCACCCTTGGGTGGAGGGGGATCCCATAGAATTTCAACAGGTAAGTTATGTTTCAGAATAGGTTCCTGTTTAAGGAACACATCATCTATTTCCCTTCTTTCTTTCATAAACATATCATTTTCATGGTCTAGCAAATATTGTTCTAATGGATCGGTAGGAGGTACGACAATAGAAGCAAGACCAATTACTTCATCTTTACTAGGTAATTCTCTATCACGGGGTTGTCTATGAAATTTAGCAAAATTAAACTCATGAGTCATATCATCCAAGCCAATCGCAACATCTTTTTCGCAATCAATCTTAGCTTTAACAGTGTTCAAGAAGGGTCTTGTCGGGGGTTGGGTACGACATATGCCAAGGGATGGCTTGTCATGGTGGGGGGAGCAGAACGTCGCCGGTGCCTGGAAACGGGATCAGGCGAAGGCATGCACGCCAGCGAATCTTACCCAGCTTCAGGGCTCTCCGTGGAGATAACACCCCTACTACTGCTCTGCGGGGTCTCCGCATGATCACTATGGCAAAGTGAGTACAAGGTTGCTCCTTGAGCTGTTTCCTGGAGGTAGGAGGAGGCAAGGCTAGCTCCTTCCTTCCTATATGGTCTGGTCTAGTGCTAAAGAGGCGATCCCCTTGCATGGGTGCCCCGGGGGGCTTATATAGGCCCGCCCCTCAGGGTTACAATGGTAATCCGGCTGGGTGTGGGTCCCAGCTGTCTGTCTCTCAGCTCGCCGTCTTCTCCGCCGACTACTGGGGCCCGCCGACTGGTGGGCCGCGCCGGCTACGGACTCATGTAGCCATGCCGCTAATGACGCTGGCTTGGTCATGAGGTCATGGCAATAGTGCCGCCGCCTGACGGACGATCACTATCGCCATTCCACGTCTTGTCTGGTTAATGGCGTGCGGGGCCCATGGGAGGGGCTGGCCAACTCCTGTGGGCCGACTCCCGACGGGTCCGTCTTGTGGTGTTCTCGCCATCTTCTGTACCCCCGCCGACGGGTGGGACCCACCGTCTCTGGGCCGTACAGGCAGGCCGTCGTGGGCACAGTGCACCGCCCACGGGGGCTGAGGTCAGGGCAGGCATGGCAACAGTGCCGCGCCGGCTAGAGATCTCCAGTGATACGACGCACTGTAGCCATGCCAGCCCTTCGTAAGCGGGGCAGGGACGGTCACACGGTGACCATACCCCGTTCCGTCCATCATGGCGAAGGCAGGGGGTGGTTGGAGTCGCGGGCCGACTCCTCATAGCCGTCTTCTCTGGAAGCCGTCAGTTAGGAGTCGGCTTATCTTGAAGTCGTCCCTGGGATTCGGCCGTGAGGGGCAGTCGGCGGCCTTGCCACCGACTTCCTGAAGGCGGCTACTTATCGTGGGGTCTTGAGGGGCGCAGCCTGCCCCGATGTCTTGAAAGGTTCAGGGGCTCGGGTTAGCCTACCCGTGGCCCATTACTCCGACAGTAGTCCCCGAAGCTAGTGAGGCGCCAACGGCGACATGTCGAGGAGTCTCAACAGTTTCATCCTTCCGGTGGTGGAATCTGGATCTTGTTTGCCGTCTTCCCCAGGCCGACTAGCTGGAGTCGGATTTGCAGAAGGTTGCGGCGGGATCCAGGCAGCGTGCCTGATAAGCTTCCGGGCAGCTGCCCGTTGCGGGTCCGTCGTGTGGCGCCACATGGCACGGTCAGTCTGCCCACCCACGCGTGCGACGGGACAGGGCGTCAGGCGGGACCCGCCACTACCGCGCCTCAGCACGCGAACAGATCGGTTGCGGCTGAGCGGACGGTTGGGATTCCCACATCGTAACTGCGCGCAGTTACTTCGTGTGGTAAATCATGGGGGGCATGGGGTCCTAGGAACAGTTAATCCCACGCCCGCCCCATCGGCTTCTCAGCCCACGAGCCTATAAGTAGGCGGGAGGAGGGGGCGGCAGAGCACGCGCGCCCATTTCCCCTACTCCCTTCACTTCCTCTTGCTTCTTCTTCCTCTCGCTGCCGCCACGCCAAACCACACCACGCTCGCAGCGATGAGCTCTTCCTCCGCCGCCGCACCACCCGCCATACGCTCTGGCGTGTGGGATAGCTCCAAGGTGGACGAGGACCACATTGAGTTTCTTCGCAAGACGCGTCGCCTCCCCAGTGAGGACCTAGTGCGGGCCCGTGCCGCGCTGGAGGGGGAAATATCACCAGCGCCGAAGGAGGGCGAGCGGGTCGTATTCCGGTCGCACCTCATGTGCGGCCTAGGGCTGCCGGCGAGCGGCTTCTTCCGCTCCTTCTTGGAGTTTCACGGGCTCCAACCGCACCACCTTACCCCGAACACGGTGGTGCTGCTGGCTGCCTTCGCAACCTTGTGTGAAGGCTTCCTCGGCGTTCTCCCCACCATCGAGTTATGGGGGGAGTTATTTCAGTCAAAACTCGGCACGCACATCGCCGGCGTGCCGGCCCAATGTGGTGCCTTCATCGTGATGCGGAGATCGGTGGCCGACAACCCGTTTCCTGCCATCCGCTGATTAAGTCGCTGAAGATGTGGCAGCGATCTTATTTTTATGTGCAGAACGTCGCCCCAGATGGCGACTAGGTCAACCTACCGCCTTACGAAGCCAGCGCACCGGCTGGGAGGCTTCCCAGCTGGTCCCACCGGGTCAAGACGCTGACTCCCGCGCGACTCCGAGTACTGACGTAGTCGGAGGGTCTGACCGGGGCCGACCTGCTGGCTGCCTTCGTGGCGCGCCGAGTCCTCCCACTCCAAGGCTGACCTCATCTGATCTGTCAGATGAGCAGCCACCGGGACCCGAGTCGGCTGTGCTCCAAGGACATGCCCCACGCGGAGGTGGTGGACACGGTGAATTACATCTCAAACTACAATCTCACGGCGGATTGGCGGTTCGGCAAGGAGCCGTACTCACGCGCCAACCCCCCGCCTACTGTAAGTCGCTTCTCTTCTTCTTCTGTCTTCTTTTGTAGCCGAATCCAACTTCTGATCTTTTTGGTTTTTCTCGAGTCAGAACCCCTCATCCAGCCTTCAGCCGGCACCGCGGGCCCAGCCCGTCAGTTCATCCCCGATCGGGCGGAGAGCGACGTCGACGACCCTGACTTGGGGGCCACGGCGATGGAGGCCGACGCCGAAGGAGGAGGAGGAGGAGGAGGAGGAGGAGGCTTCAGGCCCTTGACCACTTTTGCCGACTGGCCTGATGACGACGCCGAGGTGGAAGCCGCCCCGCGCCACCAACCAATGGCCGGCCAGCCGAGCGCGAGTTCCTCCACCGGGTTGGGTGGTCAAGGCGGCGCGAAGAGGCGCCGGGCCGGGCCGAGCTTGCTTGGCGGCCGGTCGAAGAAGTTCAAGGGGGCAGCCGCCACGACCAAGCGGGAGGAGGCCATCACGAAGGCCAACCGCTTCCGTAAGGAAGTGAAGAAGCCGCCCCTGGTCTCGGCGTAAGTGCTTCCGCTTTTGTCTTGTTTTTACTGGTGGATCTTGTCCAAATCTTTTACATGCCTTCCTCGCTTCAGGGCTCCTCTTACTTTTGATAGGGTCGCCGCCGCCTTTGTCATGGGGTTGGCAGAGACGTCCGCCACTACTCGGTGGATTGACCCCGCCGCCGACCTCCGGGAGGCGACGGAGCGGAACACGCGGGAGAAGCACGACGAGGACGAAGCCGCCCGCCTAGAGAAGGCAGAGGCCGAGAGGGCGGCGGCCACCGCCCAGAGGAAGCTGGACGAGGCCGAAGCCACCGTTACGGCAAGGCGGTGAGCTGAGGAGGCCGCGCTCCTCCAATCGGCGTTGCTCGTTATCCCTCCAAACTCCGCGCAGCCGCCCCTGGAGTTCACGGGGTAGACTGGGGAAGCCGGCGGCGAAAACCCCGTCATGGAGAGGGAAAGAGGCGAGGCCTCCATGTCGTACACGGCTGTGCCGCTACCGCCGCCTCTGCCGCCGTCTGGGAGTGTGCAAGGTAAAGAGCCGGCAGGCCCGCCGGTGCCACCGACTGAGGGCGAGTCCGAGGCGAAGTTGCTCCTTCGAGTTGCCTCGCCAGCGCGCCGCCGTCTTGAGAAGGCGATTTCGACGCCGCCAGCTCGGCCATCCCAGACGCTGAGGCGACGAGCGCCGCGCCCATTGGGTGGGTGCGAGGAGGCGGCACAGGCCCGCTGAACCAGGTGCTTCTGGACGTTCAGGCGAAACTGCGAGCCGAGGGCGACGCCATCCAGAGCTGCACCAAGGCGCATTTGGCGTCGCGAGCAGCCGTCCGGGTATGCTTTCGTTTTTGACTTTGTTTTTCCTTGTTCTTCTCTGTGGGGGCGCGCCAGCGCACCCACTGGGTGTAGTCTCCGAGTTTTGGGCCGGCTGCTGAGCAGGCGGCTCAGAACTCCTTCTGGCGAGTTCCGATACTTATCTTTGTTTAAAATTCTTATCGCAAGAGTATCACAACCTCCGCGTCACTACCTTCAACCGCAATGTTGAGGAGCTGGGCAGGCGGACTGCCGACTTGTCGAAGAGTCGGAGTGAGTCTTCCTTCTTCTTCGCGGGGGCGCGCTGGCGCACCCGCGGGCTGTAGTCCCCGAGATTCGGGCCTACTGCTAAGCAGTCGGGCCGGATCTTCCCGCGACTTTCTTTGTTGACGACTTAACATCTTTTCCTTTTTATTCTTCAGAGGCCAACGCCACTCTTCAGCAGCAGCTGGGCGAAGCCAACACCGCCTTGCATGCCAAGGGGGAGGAGTGGAGCAAGCTCGCCGTGGAGCGTGACCTGCTGGCTACGCAGCTGGCGGAGCAAAGGGAGCTGCTCAAGAAGGCGCAGGATGAGGCAGAGAAGAAAGAGACTGCTCTCCTGGCCGAATTCGAAAGCGAGCGCTCCTCCTGGACCGACAAGGAGGCAGTGCTGACCTCCGGCTTCCATGAGATTGAGGACATTGTCGACGGGGAGTTTCTTTACTTTCTTTGAGCCGCCGACTATGGGTCGGGCTGACTCCTGATTTTTGACTTGCTTTATTTTGTCTTGGCAGACTTCTTCACCGGCCACTCGCAGGCGGCCACTCAGGCCATCGAGGCTGATCGCGAGGCGCGTAGGGCAAATGGCGCGGAGATTGCCGCCAACGCCCCCCAAACCCTTGATGAGCAGCTTCTGAGCATCGAGGCTCGTCTGCGGCTGGCCCATTGGATGCTACGCCGTCTTCAACGTGTCGGTGCCCAGGCGATTGCTGCCTTATGGCCAGACATGCTGGTCCTGCGTACTCCCAGTCGGACTCCCGACTGGCTGGAGGTCGCGGTTGGTCGTCTTGAGGCTTGGAAGGGTTCCTCGGCCCGGGCTGGAGCGCGCCGGGCCATGGAATTCGTCAAGGCGTGGTATCCAGGGATGGACCTGGTCTGGCTGGCCGCGTTCCGGTCAGAGGCCTAGGCGGAGCTGATAGCTGTGGAAGACGTCATCATCACGCGTGCAGCGGCGATCACCGACTATGCAAACACCAGTGTCTTTGTCCCTGATCAGGATGAAGATGGCGGGGAGGCGCCGCCGGAGTGGTTCGGGATGAACCCAGATTACGACGAGGACTCAGCGGAGGTGATTGCTTCTAGCGCCGAGGAGGAAGGCGAGGCGGAGGACGGAGGTGAGACGGAGGCGTCAGAAGACGGAGCGGGCGACCAGCCTCAGCTCGACCGCGCCTCCAGCAATGAGCCGCGCCTGACCGAGCCGGCTGCCGCCGGAGACGATCAAGCCGAGACTGCCCAGCCGGCCGCCTCGGCGCCTGACACTGCCGTCTCTTCCGATCCTCCGAACCCGTCTGCCGCTTCATAGGCTGCCGTCTTGCCCTCGTTTTATCTGCTTTAGTAGTCTTTGAAGAACTTGTTAATTCGAACAATTCCACCCGCGGGGTGTATTTTGAACTTCTGCTTGAAGATTCGGCCAAGGGCCTATGTCATGTAAATATTTATCCGAATTCTATCTTTCCTTGCTCATTGCTCTTTTGGCTTCTTCCTTTGCCGCCTTCCCTTAGTCACCGCCTTGCCAGTCGGACAACCGTTCTGCGGACTGCCACTGGATCAAATGCTTGGCTACTTTGGGAAGGCAAGTACTTGGCCATTTTTTAGAGTCTTTTTAACAAGTCGGATAGAAAGCGGCAAGCCGACTACTCAAGAGTCGGCTTTGCTTAAGAGAGGCTGGAAGCCGTCTTAGGCTATGGTTATGCTTTGAGTCCTTATCCATTTTTCGTGTGGGCGCCCATTCTTCCTTACTCCTGCCTACCAAACAGCCGCTCTGCGAGTTGCGGCTTCTGACAGGAGACGGCTTAGGCGCCACACACTACTTGTCCGACTGCAGGAAGCATTTCATAGCACGAGGCGGCGAGTCCCCGGGCCGACTAGTCGAGCCCAGTGCCAAGCGGCATAATAAAGAGTAGTATACTCGAAGGCATTATTCTTATCATACAGATGACAAAAAAGGGCAGTCCCCGAGCTCGTCTCGGGGGGGCCCGAAGTCTTGGTACTTTAATACAAAGGGTAGCGTGATACATACTGCATCAACTGTAAAATCTTTGGAGAAGATTTGCATTCCATGGGCGTACCGTCTCTTTACCGGAGTCGTCCCTCTTGCGTGCTCGGGGCTTCTGAGCGTCGATCAGGTAGTGGGAGTCGTTGCCCAGCACTTTGCTGATAATGAAGGGGCCTTCCCAAGGTGCCGACAGCTTGTGCTGACTAGCTGTTCGCTGGATCAGTCGGAGCACGAGGTCGCCTCTTGGAAAGATCTCGGCCTGACCTTCCTGTTGTAGTATCAGCGCAGGCTCTGCTGGTAGATGCTGGACCGTCTGAGTGCCAACAGCCGGCCCTCTTCCAGCAGATCGACACCGTCTTGTTGTGCTTCTTCTGCTTCCTCCTTGGTGTACATGGTGACTCGCGGGGAGTCGAACTCTATGTCCGTCGGGATGACGGCTTCAGCACCGTAGACGAGGAAGAAAGGTGTGAAGCCGGTTGACTTGTTTGGAGTCGTGCGCAGACTCCAGAGGACGGCTGGCAACTCGTCAAGCCAACAGCCGGCCGAACGCTCCAGCGGTCCGACTAGCCGAGGCTTGATGTCGGATAGTATGAGGCCGTTTGCTCGCTCTACCTGGCCGTTTGACTGCGGATGGGCAACGGACGCTAAGTCCAGTCGGATGCCCTGCGTCGCGCAGAAACGGGCCAAGGCTCCTTTGGCAAAATTTGTGCCATTGTTGGTGATGATGCTGTGTAGTTGTTGGGGAACGTAGCAGAAATTCAAAATTTTCCTACGTGTCACCAAGATCTATCTATGGAGAAACCATCAACGAGGGGAAGTAGAGTGCATCTACATACCCTTGTAGATCGCTAAGCGGAAGCGTTCATGAGAACGGGGTTGAAGGAGTCGTTCTCGTCGTGATCCAAATCACCGGAGATCCTAGTGCCGAATGGACGGCACCTCCGCGTTCAACACACGTACAGCCCGGTGACGTCTCCCACGCCTTGATCCAGCAAGGAGAGAGGGAGAGGTTGAGGAAGACTCCATCCAGCAGTAGCACAACGGCATGGTGGTGATGGAGGAGCGTGGTAGTCCAGCAGGGCTTCGCCAAGCACCGCGGGAGAGGAGGAGTAGGGAGAGAGGTAGGGCTGCGCCAAGAGGAGGAAGTTCTCATGTGTTGGCAGCCCCAAAACCCTCAAGTATATATAGGGGAGAGGGAGGGGGGTGCGCCCCCTCTAGGGTTTCCACCCCAAGGGGTGCGGCTGCCCCCAATCCCATCTAGGGTGCGGCCAAGGGGGGGAGAGGGGAAACTTGCCCCCCAAGTTAGGTGGGTTTGCCCCCTCCCCCAAACTCTAGGCGCCTTGGGCCCTTGTGGGGGGGCGCACCAGCGCACCTGGGGCTGGCCCCCTCCAACACTTGGCCCATGCAGCCCTCCGGGGCCGGAGGCCCCACTTAGTGGACCCCCAGGACCTCCCGGTGTTCCTGGTACGTTACCGATAAAACCCGAAACTTTTCCGGTGACCAAAACAGGACTTCCCATATATAAATCTTTACCTCCGGACCATTCCGGAACTCCTCGTGACGTCCGGGATCTCATCCGGGACTCCGAACAACATTCAGTAACCACATACAAACTTCCTTTATAACCCTAGCGTCATCGAACCTTAAGTGTGTAGACCCTACGGGTTCGGGAACCATGTAGACATGACCGAGACGTTCTCCGGTCAATAACCAACAGCGGGATCTGGATACCCATGTTGGCTCCCACATGTTCCACGATGATCTCATCGGATGAAACACGATGTCAAGGACTCAATCGATCCCGTATACAATTCCCTTTGTCTAGCAGTATTGTACTTGCCCGAGATTCGATCGTCGGTATACTGATACCTTGTTCAATCTCGTTACCGACAAGTCTCTTTACTCGTTCCGTAACACATCATCCCGTGATCAACCCCTTGGTCACATTGTGCACATTATGATGATGTCCTACCGAGTGGGCCCAGAGATACCTCTCCATTTACACGGAGTGACAAATCCCAGTCTCGATTCGTGCGAACCCAACAGACACTTTTGGAGATACCTGTAGTGCACCTTTATAGCCACCCAGTTACGTTGTGACGTTTGGTACACCCAAAGCATTCCTACGGTATCCGGGAGTTGCACCAATCTCATGGTCTAAGGAAATGATACTTGACATTAGAAAAGCTTTAGCATACGAACTACGATCTTTGTGCTAGGCTTAGGGTTGGGTCTTGTCCATCACATCATTCTTCTAATGATGTGATCCCGTTATCAACGACATCCAGTGTCCATGGTCAGGAAACTGTAACCATCTGTTGATCAACGAGCTAGTTAACTAGAGGCTTACTAGGGACATGGTGTTGTCTATGTACCCACACATGTATCTGAGTTTCCTATCAATAAAATTATAGCATGGGTAATAAACGATTATCATGAACAAGGAAATATAATAATAATAACCAATTTATTATTGTCTCTAGGGCATATTTCCAACAGTCTCCCACTTGCACTAGAGTCAATAATCTAGTTCACATCGCCATGTGATTAACACTCACAGTTCACATTGCCATGTGACCAACATCCAAAAAGTTTACTAGTGTCATTAAACTAGTTCACATCATCATGTGATTAAGACTCAATGAGTTCTGGGGTTTGATCATGTTTTGCTTGTGAGAGAGGTTTTAGTCAACGGGTCTGCATCATTCAGATCCGTATGTACTTCGCAATTCTCTATGTCATATTGTAAATGCTACTTCCACGCTCCACTTGGAGCTATTCCAAATGGTTGTTCCACTATACGTATTCGGTTTGCTACTCAGAGTCACTTGGATAGGTGTTAAAGCTTGCATCGACGTAACCCTTTATGTCGAACTCTTTATCACCTCCATAATCGAGAAACATTTCCTTATTCCTCTAAGGATAACTTTGACCGCTATCTAGTGATCCACTCCTTGATCACCTTTGTACCCTCTTGCCAGACAAGCGGCAAGGCACACATCAGGTGCGGTACTTAGCATAGCATACTGCAGAGCCTACGTCTAAAGCATAGGGGACGACCTTCATCCTTTCTCTCTTTTCTGCCATGGTCGAGATTTAAGTCTTAACTTCATAGCTTATATCTCAGGCAAGAACTCCTTCTTTGACTGATCCATCTTGAACACCTTCAAGATCATGTCAAGGTACATGCTCATTTGAAAGTACCATTAAGCGTTTTTGATCTATCCTCATAGATCTTGATGCTCAATGTTCAAGTAACTTAATCTAGGTTTTCTATTGAAAAACACCTTTCAAATAACCCTATATGCTTTCCAGAAATTCTACATCATTTCTGATCAACAATATGTCAACAACATATACTCATCAGAAATTCTATAGTGCTCCCACTCACTTCTTTGGAAATACAAGTTTCTCATAAACTTTGTATAAACCTAAAATCTTTGATCATCTCATCAAAGCGTACATTCCAACTCCGAGATGCTTGCTCCAGTCCTAAGAAGGATTGCTGGAGCATTGCATACTTATTAGCGTCTTTCAGGATTGACAAAACCTTCTGGTTGTATCACATACAACCTTTCCTTATGAAAACTGGTAAGGAAACTCGTCTTGACATCCATCTGCCAGATTTCATAAATGCAGCTAATGCTAATTTGATTCCGACGGACTTAAGCATCGCTACGGATGAGAAAATCTCATCGTAGTCAACTTCTTGAACTTGTGAAAAAACTCTTCGCCACAAGTCGAGCTTCATAGACGGTGACATTACCGTCCACGTCCGTCTTCTTCTTAAAGATCCATTTATCTCAATGGCTTGCCGATCATCGGGCAAGTCCACCAAAGTCCATGCTTTGTTCTGATATATGGATCCTATCTCGGATTTCATGGCTCCTAACCATTTATCGGAATTTGGGCCCACCATCGCTTCTCCATAGCTCGTAGGTTCATTGTTGTCTAGCAACATGACCTTCAAGACAGGATCACCGTACCACTCCGAAGTAGTACGCGTCCTTGTCGTCCTACGAGGTTCGGTAGTGACTTGACCTGAAGCTTCATGATCAATATCATAAGCTTCCACTTCAATTGGTGTAGGTGCCACGGGAACAACTTCCTGTGCCCTGCTACATACTGGTTGAAGTGATGGTTCAATAACCTCATCAAGTCTCCACCATCCTCTCACTCAATTCTCGAGACAAACCTTTCCTCGAGAAAGAACCCGATTCAAGAAACAATCCCTATTGCTTTCGGATCTGAATTAGGAGGTATACCCAACTGTTTTGGGTGTCCTATGAAGATGCATTTTATCCGCTTTGGGTTCGAGCTTATCAACCTGAAACTTTTCCACATAAGCATCGCAGCCCCAAACCTTTAAGAAATGACAGTTTAGGTTTCTCTAAACCATAGTTCATACGGTGTCATCTCAACGGAATTACGTGGTGCCCTTTTAAAGTGAGTGTGGTTGTCTCTAATGCCTAACCCATGAACGATAGTGGTAATTCGATAAGAGACATCATGGTACGCACCATATCCAATAGGGTGCAACTATGATGTTCGGACACACCATCACACTATGGTGTTCCAGGCGGTATTAATTGTGAAACAATTTCCACAATGTCTTAATTGTGTGCCAAACTCGTAACTCAGATAATCATCTCTATGATCATATCATAGACATTTTATCCTCTTGTCACGATGATCTTCAACTTCACTCTGAATTTACTTGAACCATTCAATAATTCAGGCTTGTGTTTTATCAAGTAAATATACTCGGTATCTACTCAAATCATCCGTGAAGTAAGAACATAATGATATTCACTGCATGCCTCAGCACTCATTGGACTACACACATCAAAATGTGTTGCTTCCAACAAATTGCTATCTTGTTCCATCTTACTGAAAAACGAGGCTTTTAGTCATCTTGCCCATGTGGTATAATTTGCATATCTCAAGTGATCCAAAATCAAGCGAGTCCAAACGATCCATCTGCATGGAGTTTCTTCATGCGTATACACCAATAGACATGGTTCACATGTCTCAAACTTTTCAAAAATGAGTGAGTCCAAAGATCCATCAACATGGAGCTTCTTCATGCGTTTTACACCAATATGACTTACATGGCAGTGCCACAAGTAAGTGGTACTATCATTACTATCTTATATCTTTTGGCATGAAAATATGTATCACTACGATCGAGATTCAATAAACCATTCCTTTAGGTGCAAGACCATTGAAGGTGTTATTCAAATAAATAGAGTAACCATTATTCTCCTTAAATGAATAACCGTATTGCGATAGACATAATCCAATCATGTCTATGCTCAACGCAAACACCAAATGACAATTATTCAGGTTTAATACTAATCTTGATGGTAGAGGGAGTGTGCGATGTTTGATCACATCAAACTTGGAAACACTTCCAACACATATCGTCAGCTCACCTTTAGCTAGTCTCCGTTTATTCCGTAGCTCTTTTATTTCGAGTTACTAACACTTAGCAACCTAACCGGTATCTTAATACCCTGGTGCTACTAGGAGTACTAGTAAAGTACACATTAACATAATGTATATCTAATATACTTCTATCGACCTTGCCAGCCTTCTCATCTACCAAGTATCTAGGGTAATGCTGCTCCAGTGACTGTTCCCCTTATTACAGAAGCACTTAGTCTCGGGTTTGGGTTCAACTTTGGGTTTCTTCACTAGAGCAGCAGCTGATTTGTCGTTTCATGAAGTATCCCTTCTTGTCCTTGCCCTTCTTGAAACTAGTGGTTTTACCAACCATCAACAATTGATGCTCCTTCTTGATTTCTACTTTCGCGGTGTTGAACATCGCGAATACCTCAAGGATCATCATATCTATCCCTGATATGTTATAGTTCATCACGAAGCTCTAGCATCTTGGTGGCAATGACTTTGGAGAAACATCACTATCTCATCTGGAAGATCAACTCCCACTCGATTCAAGTGATTGTTGTACTCAGACAATCTGAGAACAAGCTCAACGATTGAGCTTTTCTCCCTTAGTTTGCAGGCTAAGACAATCGTCAGAGGTCTCATACCTCTTGACGTGGGCACGAGCCTGAAATCCCAATTTCAGCCCTCGAAACATCTCATATGTTCCGCGACGTTTTGAAAACGTCTTTGGTGCCTCTACTCTAAACCATTTAACTGAACTATCATGTAGTTATCAAAACATGTATGTCCGATGTCCGCAACATCCACAGACGACGTTTGGGGTTCAGCACACTGAGCGGTGCATTAAGGACATAAGCTTTCTACTGTCCGCATAATCGCTACTGTCAACTTTCAACTATATTTTCTCTAGGAACATATCTAAATAGTGGAACTAAAGCGCGAGCTTACGACATAATTTGCAAAGATCTTTTGACTATGTTCAGGATAATTAAGTTCATCTTATGAACTCCCACTCAGATAGACATCCCTCTAGTAATCTAAGTGATTACATGATCCGAGTCAACTAGGCCGTGTCCGATCATCACGTGAGACGGACTAGTCATCATCGGTGAACATCTTCATGTTGATCGTATCTACTATACGACTCATGCTCGACCTTCGGTCTCTGTGTTCCGAGGCCATGTCTGTACATGCTAGGCTCGTCAAGTTAACCCTAAGTGTTTCGCGTGTGTAAATCTGTCTTACACCCGTTGTATGTGAACATAAGGATCTATCACACCCGATCATCACGTGGTGCTTTGAAACGACGAACTTTAGCAACGGTGCACAGTTAGGGGAGAACACTTCTTGAAATTGTTGTAAGGGATCATCTTATTTACTACCGTCGTTCTAAGTGAACAAGATGCATAAACATGATAAACATCACATGCAATCAAGTAGAGTAGTGACATGATATGGCCAATATCATATAGCTCCTTTGATCTTCATCTTCGGGGCTCCATGATCATCTTGTCACCGGCATGACACCATGATCTCCATCATCATGATCTCCATCATCGTGTCTTCATGAAGTTGTCACGCCAACGACTACTTCTACTTCTATGACTAACGCGTTTAGCAATAAAGTAAAGCAGTTTACATGGCGTTCTTCAATGACACGTAGGTCATACAATAAATAAAGACAACTCCTATGGCTCCTGCCGGTTGTCATTCTCATCGACATGCAAGTCGTGAATCCTATTACAAGAACATGATCAATCTCATACATCACATAACATTCATCACATTCTTCTTGGCCATATCACATCACATAGCATACCCTGCAAAAACAAGTTAGACGTCCTCTAATTGTTGTTTGCATGTTTTACGTGGCTGCTATGGGTTTCTAGCAAGAACGTTTCTTACCTACGCAAAACCACAACGTGATATGCCAATTGCTATTTACCCTTCATAAGGACCCTTTTCATCGAATCCGTTTCGACTAAAGTGGGAGAGACTGGCACCCGCTAGCCACCTTATGCACAAAGTGCATGTCAGTCGGTGGAACCTGTCTCACGTAAGTGTACATGTAAGGTCGGTCCGGGCTGCTTCATCCCACAATACCGTCGAAACAAGATTGGACTAGTAACGGTAAGCATATTGAACAAAATCAAGGCCCACAACTACTTTGTGTTCTACTCGTGCAAAGAATCTATGCAATAGACCTAGCTCATGATGCCACTGTTGGGGAACGTAGCAGAAATTCAAAATTTTCCTACGTGTCACCAAGATCTATCTATGGAGAAACCAGCAACGAGGGGAAGGAGAGTGCATCTACATACCCTTGTAGATCGCTAAGCGGAAGCGTTCATGAGTACGGGGTTGAAGGAGTCATTCTCGTCGTGATCCAAATCACCGGAGATCCTAGTGCCGAACGGACGGCACCTCCGCGTTCAACACACGTACAGCCCGGTGATGTCTCCCACGCCTTGATCCAGCAAGGAGAGAGGGAGAGGTTGAGGAAGACTCCATCCAGCAGCAGCACAATGGCGTGGTGGTGATGGAGGAGTGTGGTAGTCCAGCAGGGCTTCGCCAAGCACCGCGGGAGAGGAGGAGTAGGGAGAGAGGTAGGGCTGCGCCAAGAGGAGGAAGTTCTCATGTGTTGGCAGCCCCAAAACCCTCAAGTATATATAGGGGAGAGGGAGGGGGGTGCGCTCCCTCTAGGGTTTCCACCCCAAGGGGTGCGGCTGCCCCCAATCCCATCTAGGGTGCGGCCAAGGGGGGGAGAGGGGAAACTTGCCCCCCAAGTTAGGTGGGTTTGCCCCCTCCCCCAAACCCTAGGCGCCTTGGGCCCTTGTGGGGGGGCGCACCAGCCCACCTGGGGCTGGTCCCCTCCCACACTTGGCCCATGCAGCCCTCCGGGGCCGGTGGCCCCACTTGGTGGACCCCCTGGACCCTCCCGGTGGTCCCGGTACGTTACCGATAAAACCCGAAACTTTTCCGGTGACCAAAACAGGATGTCCCATATATAAATCTTTAGCTACGTACCATTCCGGAACTCCTCATGACGTCCGGGATCTCATCCGGGACTCCAAACAACATTTGGTAACCACATACAAACTTCCTTTATAACCCTAGCGTCATCGAACCTTAAGTGTGTAGACCCTACGGGTTCGGGAACCATGTAGACATGACCGAGACGTTCTCCGGTCAATAACCAACAGCAGGATCTGGATACCCATGTTGGCTCCCACATGTTCCACGATGATCTCATCGGATGAAACACGATGTCAAGGACTCAATCGATCCCGTATACAATTCCCTTTGTCTAGCGGTATTGTACTTGCCCGAGATTCGATCATCGGTATACTGATACCTTGTTCAATCTCGTTACCGGCAAGTCTCTTTACTCGTTCCGTAACACATCATCCCATGATCAACCCCTTGGTCGCATTGTGCACATTATGATGATGTCCTACCGAGTGGGCCCAGAGATACCTCTCCGTTTACACGGAGTGACAAATCCCAGTCTCGATTCGTGCCAACCCAACAGACACTTTCGGAGATACCTGTAGTGGACCTTTATAGCCACCCAGTTACGTTGTGACGTTTGGTACACCCAAACGATTCCTACGGTATCCGGGAGTTGCACAATCTCATGGTCTAAGGAAATGATACTTGACATTAGAAAAGCTTTAGCATACGAACTACGATCTTTGTGCTAGGCTTAGGATTGGGTCTTGTCCATCACATCATTCTTCTAATGATATGATCCCGTTATCAACGACATCCAGTGTCCATGGTCAGGAAAGTGTAACCATCTGTTGATCAACAAGCTAGTTAACTAGAGGCTTACTAGGGACATGGTGTTGTCTATGTACCCACACATGTATCTGAGTTTCCTATCAATACAATTATAGCATGGGTAATAAACGATTATCATGAACAAGGAAATATAATAATAATAACCAATTTATTATTGTCTCTAGGGCATATTTCCAACAGTGGTATGCCGTACCGAGTCGTGATGTCGGCGATGAAAGTTACTGCAGTCGGACCATTCAACTTCTTGATGGGATTTACTTCTATCCACTTGGTGAACTTGTCCACCGCGACAAGTAAGTGAGTTAGGCCGCCTCGTGCTGTTTTGAATGGTCCCACCATATCCAGGCCCCGAACCGCAAAGGGCCAGGCGATGGGGATAGTCTTGAGTGGGGAAGCCGGCTGATGTGGCTTGGAGCGGAACTTCTGGCACCCTTTGCACTTTTGGACCAATTCTTTGGCCTCTTCTAGGGCAGTCGGCCAGAAGAAACTGTGTCGAAAGGCTTTGGCGACGAGTGCTCTTGAAGCCGCATGGTGGCCGCACTCGCCTTGATGGATGTCTTTGAGAAATGCTTGGCCTTGCTCTGGCTCGACGTAACACTGGTAGACACCAGTAACGCTTCGCCTGACCAACTCTCTGTTGATTATGGTGTAAGCTGCCGCTCGGTGTTGCACTTTCCGAGCCAAGATTTCATCAGTTGGCAGCTCTTTGCTCACTAGGAACTTGAGGATGGGCTGGGCCCATGAGGGTGCTGCTATTTCTTCAACTGCCAGTATTGTGAGTTGGACGAGGGTGGCTGGGCTAGGAGGCGACAGGTTGGAGTCCGCGGCCGCTTGCTGGACTGATGAAGTCCCCGGGCCGACTGGTGCAGTCCCCGGGCCGAGTTCTGGAGTCTTCGGACTGGTCGCGGCATTCCCCGGGCCGGGTTCTGAAGTCCTCGGGCCGGCTTCGACTGCGGCGTTTTCTTGGAGTTATTTGTAAGAATTCTCGTGCCGCCTGCCGGGGCTCTTGAGTCGGATCTGACTTCTTCAGGGGGAGGCGGCAAGAAGATGGAGTCTGATTCTGGTGAAGGCTTGACAGACGGCTTGAGGAGGCGCCGAAGGGCGACACCAGATGGTATTGCTTGGAGGGTGGAGCCGATTCGTGCCAGGGCGTCTGCTTGGTCATTGTCTTTCTTGGCACGTGAAGGAACTCGCACCCCTCAAAATATCCGCTGAGTTGATGTACAAGGAAGCGGTAGCTCGCCATGTTTGCATCCTTGGCGTCCCAATCGCCAGATGACTGCTGGACCACTAAGTCAGAGTCGCCATAACACAGGATCCGGCGAATGCCAAGTTCTTTGGCAAGCCGGAGCCCGTGAATGAGCGCCTCGTATTCAGCAACGTTATTGGAGGCGGCGAAATGGATTTGGAGTGCATATCTGAGCTTGTCGCCTTTGGGGGAAGTGAGGATAACGCCGGCTCCCAAGCCGGTGCGCATCTTGGAGCCGTCGAAATGCATCCGCCAATGGGTGGAGTCGGGCGCTGGCGGCAGGTACTGGGTCTCAGCCCAGTCAACGAGGAAGTCGGCCAGTGCTTGCGACTTGATGGCGGTGCGGGGCTGGTAGTAGATGGTGTAGGGAGCTAGCTCAATGGCCCATTTGGCCACTCGGCCAGAAGCATCTCGGCTTCCGATGATCTCGGCTAGTGGGGCTGTGCAAACTACAGTGATTGGATGCTCCTAAAAGTAAGGCTTCAACTTCTTTGCGGCAAAGTGCACGTCGTAGCACATCTTCTGGTAGTGGGGGTAGTTCTGCTTGGAGGTCGACAGTACTTCGCTCAGGTAATATACCGGTCTCTGGACAGGTAGCGCCTTGCCTTCCTCCTTGCGTTCAACTACAATGACTGTGCTGACTACCCGGCTGGTGGCGGCAATGTACATGAGCATGGGCTCTTTGGGAGTCGGGGCCGCCAGCACAGGGGGAGTAGTCAACATTTTCTTCAATTGGAGAAAAGCTTCGCCCGCCTTGGGGGTCCACTCGAAAAAGGTCGTATTCTTCATGAGTTGATATAAAGGGAGAGCCTTCTCGCCCAGCCGACTGATGAATCGGCTGATGGACGCCAAGCAGCCGGTGAACTTTTGCACATCTAGCAGTCGGCTGGGTACCTCCATCCTCTCGATTGCCTTGATCTTTACAGGGTTGCACTCTATGCCGCGTTCAGAGACCAAGAAGCCAAGGAGTTGGCCGGCTGGTACTCCGAAGACGCACTTCTCAGGGTTGAGCTTGATCTGGAATCGACGCAGATTCTCAAAGGTTTCCTTGAGGTCTTCCAGTAGTGTTCCACGCTTTTCCGTCTTCACCACCACATCGTCTACGTAGACGTGGGCGTTTCTATCGAGTTGCTTGAGGAGGCATTTTTGCATGCAACACTGAAAGGTGGCGCCGGCATTCCTCAAGCCGAACGTCATGGTCAGGTAGCAGAAGGCTCCAAATGGCATGATGAAGGCGGTCTTCAGTCTGTAAGCCGGTTTCAGCTTGATCTGGTGATATCATGAGTATGCATCTAAGAAGCTCAACAGCTCGCATCCAGCTATGGAGTCTATCACCTGATCAATTCTCGGCAGAGCGAATGGGTCCTTGGGGCAAGCTTTGTTGAGGCTTGTGTAGTCGATACACATCCGCCACTGCTTATTCTTCTTCCGCACCAGGACCGAGTTTGCTAGCCACTCTGGGAAAAATACTTCCATAATGAAGCCGGCTGCCAGGAGTCGGGCTATCTCTTCTCCAACAACTCTTCTCTTCTCTTCTGACAGGCGGCGCAAGGGCTGCCTGACGGGCTTCACATCAGACCGGACATGTAACTTGTGCTCGGCGAATTCCGTCGGTACACCTGGCATGTCTTTAGGGGACCATGCGAAGATGTCTCGATACTCACGGAGGAAATAGACGAGCTCGCCTTCCTATTTGCTGTCAAGGTTTGCACCTATAACAACATACCTCTCTAGGTGCTCCGGGTCCAAGGGTATCTTATTTGTTTCTTTGGCCGGCTTGAACGAACCTTTAGCTTCCGACTCCTTGGGGTGGGGCGACAACTCGGGCTGCTTGCCGGCCATCGCCACAACCCAATCAAGAAGCCGCTTCTCAGCCGCGATCACCAGGGACTCGGCTAGCCGACTACTTTCGGCCGTGCAAGCGGACGACTTTCTGTAGTCGCCGTCTATGGTCAGAATCCCCTTGGAACTCGGCATCTTCATCTTGAGGTAGGCGTAGTGGGGGACCGCCATGAACTTGGCCAAAGAAGGTCGGCCAAGCAACGCATGGTATGGGCTTTCGAGGTCCACCACCTCAAACCAAAACTGGCTCTCGGCGGAAATGATCTTTGTCTCCAAAGAGGACGTCAACCAGGATCTTGCCGATTGGCGAGCAGGAAAGGCCAGGAACAATGCCGTGGAACACAGTTCGGCTGCTCTGAAGTTGTCTTTGCTTGATTCCTAACTTCTCCATGGTATCCTTGTACAGGATGTTGATGCTACTGCCTCCGTCTATCAGCACTCGTGAGAAACGAGCGGCCCGCCTATCTGTGGCAAAGGTGGCACCTAAGACCAGGGCATAGGAGCCCGGATTCGGCATCACCTCTGGGTGATCAGCTCTGCTCCAACTGATAGGCTTCTCGGACCAGTGCATGAACTCGGGCGTACTTGATGCTACTGCAGCCGCTTGCTGCGTCGATCGTCAGCCACACTGGTGAACACCACATAGGCTCCGTGCTCCTCTGGGTACTCGTCTTGTATTGCGCCGACTGGCCTGACAGCCGGCTGCTGGGGCGGCGGTGGAGGCGGCGGCCCAGCAGGCGGGGGAGGCAGGAGGCCGTCTCCCTTGGCGATTCTGGTGAGCCAGTGGCATTTCTGGGTGGTGTGGTTCGACGGCTTCGCGCCGCTGTGGAACTTGCAGGGGCCATTTAGAGTCTGCTCGTAGGAGAAGGCCGGCAACCAGTTGGACTTGCCGCCTTTCTGTCGCTTGGTTGGAGGCTGCCCCTTCGGCTGTTGGTCTTCGACTGTCACCACTTGCCGGCTACTGGAAGCCAGCTGTGGGGCTTTGCGCTTGTGATCGTTCTGTAGTTGTCGCCGACTGGCGTCCCCAGCCGGAGTTCTGGGAGCCTGAGGGGCTACTTTGCCAGTCGCACTAACTTGAATTTCTGCCTTCATGGAGGAGTCGGCTGTGGCGTACTTGTCTGCTGTGATCAGCAGCTCGTTGAGGGTCTCCGGCTCGTCGCAGAGGAGCTTGTGCTTGAGGAGGGTGCCTTCTCTGCACCCGGCAGTGAAGTACTCGATAGCCTGCACCTCGTGCACGCCCTCGCAGGAGTTCCGAAGCTCGGCCCAGCGCGTGAGGTAGTCGCGAGTTGACTCGTCGGGGCCTTGCATGCACAAGGAGAGTTGGCGAGGCTTGGGAGGTCGCTTGTACGTGCTCGTGAAGTTGCGGACGAAGGCCTCGGTGAAGTCGACCCAGCTGTTGATGCTGCGGGGCTTCGGGCTGTTCAACCATGTCCGGGCCGTGCCCTGGAGCATGAGTGGAACATAGTTTACGGCAACACGCTTGTTTCCGTTCGCTATATTGACGGCCGTGGAGTAGTCAACCAGCCAGTCTTCCGGCTTCACGGAGCCGGTGTACTTGGGCGTATCTCGGGGGAGCGTGAACCCTTTGGGAAAGGGCTCGTCTCGGATGCGAGGTCCGAAAGAGGGAGGGCCCAACTCGTCTTCTTCTTCCAGCGCCAGGGATCTGTGTAGTCGGTCGATCCGGTTGCGGGCGTCATTTTCTCCGACTCCCTCTCGGCGGCCAAGGCGGTCGCCGAGAGTCGGATGCTCAACAGGCGGCACGGAGACTCGCCTTTCTTTGCGAGGAGGAGGAGGCAGATAGTCATCCCGCCATTCCACTACTTTGGGGCGGCCGTCTTGGTCGCGCTCGATGGTGATGCGAGTCCGACTGTGGCTGATAGCCGGCTCCTTGTCTTTCCTTCCGCGGACACTGCCAGTCGGTGTCCGAGATGTCGCGCCTTGATCTCGGCGAGGTGGTAAGTCGTCGTTTTGTCGTTGCGGCAGCCGGCTTCATTCTGCGCGGCAGCCGCGTCTAGGAGCTGCTGGACTCGCTCCATCATCAGGCGCCGCTCTTCACCCTCGAAGTTGTCTAGATTGTCCGCCGCCGCCTGGGCGCCGCGGATGTTCTCAGGTGTGGTGTACACAGGGCAATTGGCCCCGAACAGTTTGGCGATGGCCACGCCGCGCTGCCGGACCGCGCCTAGGCGGCTAGGCCCAGTTGGGGCTGGCAAGCCGCCCACAGCGTGATCCATGTCATGCTGGTAGGCTTCTGACAAGTGTCTCATGCTTGCCAGCTTCTTTGCGCCTTCGACAAGCTGAAGGCGGCGCGCCTCCAGCGTCTCGGCGTCAGCGTCTCTCGGAATAGGCGCGGTCAGGACTTGCAGAGCCGCTTCGAGTGGGTCATGAGCTCCTTCACTGGAATGCTCGCCATGATCGAGGACGAGAACCTCTGTGACAGTGCTTCCTCCGCTCTCCGTATGAGGGAGCGGCTCATCGTAGACCACCACGTTGATGGGGAACGCGTCGAGCGACACGGTGTCGGAGTCGACCAGCATTGGGTCGGTGGAGCCTATGGACTCCAGGTCCACGGCAAGCTCGCCGGCGACGTGGAGTTGGTCAAGGAGGCCCGCGAGGAGGCTCTCGGGGCCGCCCGCGCCTGCGTCGGGTGCAGGCTCGTCAGAGAGGCAAACCTCGCCGACAAGTTTGGTGAGGCAGCTGGCTGCGCAGGCGATCTCAGCGCCATGCAGCGCGTTGGCGCAGACTCCGTCTGGCGTGCCGGGCTGACTGCGCTCGCCAGGGAGAAAAAGGGTTCCCGTGCAAAGCAGGTCTCCGGACGGCGGTGCACCTCGCCCCACGGTGGGCGCCAAATGTCGGGGGTTGGGTACGACATATGCCAAGGGATGGCTTATCATGGTGGGGGCGAGTAGAACGTAGCCGGTGCCGGGAAACGGGATGAGGCGAAGGCATGCACGCCGGGGAATCTTACCCAGCTTCAGGGCTCTCCATGGAGATAACACCCCTACTGCTGCTCTGCAGGGTCTCCGCATGATCACTATGGCAAAGTGAGTACAAGGTTGCTCCTTGAGCTGTTTCCTGGAGGTAGGAGGAGGCAAGGCTAGCTCCTTCCTTCCTATATGGTCTGGTCTAGTGCTAAAGAGGCGATCCCCTTGCATGGGTGCCCCGGGGGGCATATATAGGCCCGCCCCCCAGGGTTACATTGGTAATCCGGCTGGGTGTCGGTCCCAGCCGTCTGTCTCTCAGGTCGTCGTCTTCTCCGCCGACTGTTGGGCCCACCGACTGGTGGGCCCCGGCGGCTACGGACTACTATAGCCATGCCTCTAATGACGCTGGCTTGGTCATGAGGTCATGGCAATAGTGCCGCCGCCTGATGGACGATCATTGTCGCCATTCCCTGTTTTGTCTGGTTAATGGCGCGCGGGGCCCGTGGGAGGGGCTGGCCGACTCGTGTGGGCTGACTCCCGACGGGTCCGTCTTGTGGTGTTCTCACCGTCTTCTGTACCCCCGCCGACGGGTGGGACCCGCCGCCTCTGGGCCGTACAGGCAGGCCTTCGTGGGCACAGTGCACCACCCACGGGGGCCGAGGTCAGGGCAGGCATGGCAATAGTGCCTCGCCGGCTGGAGATCTCCAGTGATACGGTGCACTGTAGCCATGCCAGCCCTTTGTAAGCGGGGCAGGGACGGTCACACGGTGACCGTACCCCGTCCCGTCCATCATGGCAAAGGCAGGGGGTGTTTGGAGTCGCGGGCCGACTCCCCATTGCCGGCTTCTCTGGAAGCCGTCAGTTAGGAGTCGGCTTATCTTGAAGTCGTCCCTGGGATTTGGCCGTGAGGGGCAGTCGGCGGCCTTGCCGCCGACTTCCTGAAGGCGGCTACTTATCGTGGGGTCTTGAGGGGCGCAGCCTGCCCCGATGTCTTGAAAGGTTCAGGGGCTCGGGTTAGCCTACCCGTGGCCCATTACTCCGACAGGTCTACCAAATATAATGGGACAAAAGTCATCTTGTGGGGAGCCAAGAACAAGAATATCAGCAGGGTATTTGACTTTCCCACACAAGACTTCAACATCTCTAACAATTCCAAAAGGCTTAATAGTATCTCTATTGGCAAGCTTAATTGTGACATCAATATCTTCTAACTCAACAGGTGCAATATCATGCATAATCTCTTGGTATAAGGAAATAGGTATTGCACTAGCACTAGCACTAGCACCCATATCACATAAGCCATGATAACAATGATTTCCTATTTTAGAAGAAATAACAGGCATGCCTACAATGGGTCTATGTGTCATAGCATCTGGTTTAACAATATTAGCAGTTTCACCACAAAAGTAAATAACATGCCCATGTAAATTATCATCCAAGAGATCTTTAACCATAGCAATACTAGGTTCAACTTTGGTTTTCTCAGGGGGGGGGGGGTGTATAAGTCCTAGTATTACTCTTACGAACAACAGTTGAAGCTTTAGCATGATCCTTTATTCTAATAGGAAAAGGTGGTTTCTCAACATAAGTAGTAGGAACAATAGGATCACTATAAGTGATAGTCTTTTCTTCAACTGTAATAGGTGCAACTACTTTTACTTAAATGGGAGGATTATATTTAAACCACTTCTCCTTAGGGATATCAACGTGAGTAGCAAAACATTCATAGAAAAAAGCTACTATCTCAGAGTCAAGTCCATATTTAGCGCTAAACCCACGAAAAACATCGGTATCCATAAAAGATTAAACACAATCAAACTTAGGTGTCATACCTGACTCGTTACCATCGTCGGAACCCCAATCTTCAGAGTTGCGTTTAATTATTTCCAATAAGTCCCATTTGAATTCAATAGTCTTCAGCATATAAGAAGCAGCACAGGAAGTATCAGGCATGGTGCGATCATTGAGAGAAAGCCGAGCATAAATTTTTTGAATAATCATTTCTCTGGAGAGCTCATGATTGGGGCATGAATATAACATTGACTTAAGCCTCCCCCAAGCTTGAGCGATGCTTTCTCCTTCACGAGGCCATAAATTATATATGTAATTAGGATCACGATGAACAAGATGCATATGATAGAACTTCTTGTGAAATTCCAACTTCAATCGTTTATAATTCCAAGATCCCGTATCATCACATAGCCTAAACCATGTCAATGCATCCCCTTCAAAGATAAAGGGAAGACCTTCCTTTTGGCAACATCATAGGGGATACCTGCAAGCTTAAATAATCCACAAACTTCATCCACAAAGATAAGGTGTAAATCGGGATGCAATGTTCCATCTCCTGCAAAAGGATTAGCTAGCAGTTTCTCTATCATACCCGAAGGAATTTCAAAGTGAACATTTTCAGTATGTTCACTAGGTTGAGGAGCAACTCTTTGCTCTACTGGTCGGGGCAAAGATGCCTCGAACAAGCCCCTCAAAGGATTAGTTTCCATAGTAAGAAGTAACAGAAAATTTAAGCACACTATATAAATGTTTCCTTACCAAGTTCCACTCACCAAAACTGCTACACTCCCCGGCAACGGCGCCAGAAAAGAGTCTTGATGACCCACAAGTGTAGGGGATCTATCGTAGTCCTTTCGATAAGTAAGAGTGTCGAACCCAACGAGGAGCAGAAGGAAATGATAAGCGGTTTTCAGTAAGGTTTTCTCTGCAAGCACTGAAATTATAGGTGATAGATAGTTTTGTAATAATATAAATCATAAAGAGTAACAAGTAATAAAAGTAAATAAGGTGCAGAAAGGTGGCCCAATCCTTTTTGTAGCAAAGGACAAGCCTGGACAATTTCTTATAATGAGAAAAGCGCTCCCGAGGACAAATGGGAATTATCGGCAAGCTAGTTTCATCACTCTCATATGATTCGCGTTCGTTACTTTGATAATTTGATATGTGGGTGGACCGGTGCTTGGGTATTGCCCTTACTTGGACAAGCATCCCACTTATGATTAACCTCTATTGCAAGCATCTGCAACTACAACAAAAGTATTAAGGTAAACCTAAAAACAGCATTAAACATATGGATCCAAATCAGCCCCTTACGAAGCAACACATAAACTAGGGTTTAAGCTTCTGTCACTCTAGCAACCCATCATCTACTTATTACTTCCCAATGCCTTCCTCTAGGCCCAAATAATGGTAAAGTGTCATGTAGTTGACATTCACATAACACCACTAGAGGAAAGACAACATACATCTTATCAAAATATCAAACGAATAACAAATTCACATGACTACTAATAGCAAGACTTCACCCATGTCCTCAGGAACAAACGTAACTACTCACAAAGCATATTCATGTTCATAATCAGAGGTGTAATAATATGCATTAAGGATCTGAACATATGATCTTCCACCAAGTAAACCAATAAGTATCAACTAAAAGGAGTAATCAACACTACTAGCAACCCACAGGTACCAATTTGTGGTTGTGGATACAAGATTGGATACAAGAGATGAACTAGGGTTCGAGAGGAGATGGTGCTGATGAAGATGTTGATGGAGATTGACCCCCTCCTGATGAGAGGATCGTTGGTGATGATGATGGTGATGATTCCCCCCTCCCGGAGGGAAGTGTCCCCGGCAAAACAGCTCTACCAGAACTCTAGATTGGTTCCGCCAAGGTTCCGCCTCGTGGCGGCGGAGTTTCGTCTCGTAAGCTTGCCCACGATTTTTTCCAGGACAAAACCCTTAATATAGCTGAAGATGGACACCGGGGTCCACCAGGGGGCCCAGGAGACAGGGGCGCGCACCCAGTAGGGGTGGGCGCGCCCCCACCCTCATTGACAGGGTGTGGGCCCCCTAAGGTGTTTCTTCCAGTCAATAATTCTTATTAAATCCAAAAATAAGTTTCGTGGAGTTTCAAGTCTTTTGGAGCAGTGGAGAATAGGTTCCCAATGTTTGCTCCTTTTCCTGCCAGAATTCCAGCTGCCGGCATTCTCCCCTCTTCATGGTAAACCTTATAAAATAAGAGAGAATAGCCATAAGTATTGATATATAATGTGTAATAACAACCCATAATGCAATAAAGATTGATATAAAAGTATGATGCAAAATGGACGTATCATCAATCCCTTCACGGCCACTTGCGAAAGTGAGATCTGATAGAGATAATATGATAAGATAAATATATTTTTGGTATTTTATGATATAGATTGGAAAAGTAAAGATGCAAATAAAAGTAGATTCAAAGCTTATATGATAAAAGATAGACCCAGGGGCCATAGGTTTCACTAGTGGCTTCTCTCAAGATAGCATAAGTATTACGGTGGGTGAACTACTGTCGAGCAATTGATAGAAAAGAGAATAATTATGAGATTATCTAGGCATGATCATGTATATAGGCATCACGTCCGTGACAAGTAGACCGACTCCTGCCTGCATCTACTACTATTACTCCACACATCGACCGCTATCCAGCATGCATCTAGAGTATTAAGTTCATGAAGAACAGAGTAACGCATTAAGAATGATGACATGATGTAGAGGGATAAACTCATGCAATATGATATAAACCCCATCTTTTTATCCTCGATGGCAATAATAAAATACGTGCCTTGCTGCCCCTGCTGTCACTTGGAAAGGACACCGCAAGATTGAACCCAATGCTAAGCACTTCTCCCATTGCAAGAAAGATCAATCTAGTAGGCCAAACCAAACTGATAATTTGAAGAGCCTTGCAAAGATAACTTAATCATACATAAAAGAATTCAGAGGAGATTCAAATATTTCTCATAGATAAACTTGATCATAAACCCACAATTCATTGAATCTCGACAAACACACCGCAAAAAGAGTTACATCGAATAGATCTCCAAGAAGAGGAAGGAGAACTTTGTATTGAGATTCAAAGAGAGAGAAGAAGCCATCTAGCTAATAACTATGGACCCGAAGGTCTGTGGTAAACTACTCACAACTCATCGGAGAGGCTATGGTGTTGATGTAGAAGCCCTACATGGTCGATTCCCTCTCCGGTGGAGCGCCGGCGAAGGCTCCAAGATAGGATTTCGCGGATACAGAAGGTTACGGTGGTGGAAATAGCTTTTTGTAGTTGCCCTTGATGTTTTTGGGGTACGTGGGTATATATAGGAGGAACAAGTACGTTGGTGGACGCCCGAGGGGCCCACGAGATAGGGGGGCGCGCCTAGTAGGGGGGGCGCCCTCCACCCTCGTGGCCGCCTTGGCAGCTTCTTGACTTGCACTCCAAGTCCTCTGGATCACGTTTGTTCCAAAAATCATGCTCCCGAAGGTTTCATTCCGTTTGGACTCCGTTTGATATTCCTTTTCTTTGAAACACTGAAATAGGCAAAAAAAACAGCAATACGGGCTGGGCCTCCGGTTAGTAGGTTAGTCCCAAAAATGATATAAAAGTGTAAAGTAAAGCCCATATACATCCAAAAAAGTAATATAATAGCATGGAACAATCAGAAATTATAGATACGTTGGAGACATATGATACGTCTCCAACGTATCTACTTTTCCAAACACCTTTGCCCTTGTTTTGGACTCTAACTTGCATGATTTGAATGAAACTAACCCGGATTGACGCTGTTTTCAGCAGAATTACCATGATGTTGTTTCATGTGTAGAAAACAAAAGTTCTCAGAATGTCCTGAAAATCCTCGGAGGCGCTTTTTGGAAAATATAAAAAATACTGGAGAAAGAATCAAGACCAGGGGGGCCACACCCTGTCCACGAGGGTGGGGGCGCGCCCTGCTACCTCTTGAGCACTGCGTTGGATTTCCCCGAAGAGGAGAGGATGATGCAGTAAAGTAGCGTAAGTATTTCCCTAAGTTTTTGAGAACCAAGGTATCAATCTAGTAGGAGATCACGCATGAGTCGCTCGTACCTACACAAAATGATAGCTACTCGCAACCAACGCGATTAGGGGTTGTCAATCCCTTCAGGTCACTTACGAGGGTGAGATCTGATAGAGATGATAAATAATATTTTTGGTATTTTTGATATAGAGATGCAAAGTGAAAAGTAAAAGGCAAAGTAAAACAAAGCAAGTAATAAAGTAATGGAGATTGATATGATGAGAATAGACCCGGAGGCCATAGGTTTCACTCGTGGCTTCTCTCAAGAGCATAAGTATTCTACGGTGGGTGAACAAATTACTGTTGAGCAATTGACAGAATTGAGCATAATTATGAGTATATCTAGGTATGATCATGTGTATAGGCATCACGTCCGAGACAAGTAGATCGAAACGATTCTGCATCTACTACTATTACTCCACTCATCGACCACTATCTAGCATGCATCTAGAGTATTAAGTTAAAAACAGAGTAACGCCTTAAGCAAGATGACATGATGGAGAGGGATAAATTCATGCAATATGATAAAAACCCCATCTTGTTATCCTCGATGGCAACAATACAATACGTGCCTTGCTGCCCCTGCTGTCATTGGGAAAGGACACCGCAAGATTGAACCCAAAGCTAAACACTTCTCCCATTGCAAGAACTACCAATCTAGTTGGCCAAACCAAACGGATAATTCGAAGAGACTTGCAAAGATAAATCAATAATAAATAAAAGAATTCAGAGAAGATTCAAATATTATTCATAGATAAGCTGGATCATAAACCCACAATTCATCGGTCTCAACAAATACACCGCAAAAAGAAGATTACATCGAATAGATCTCCACAAGAGAGGGGGAGAACATTGTATTGAGATCCAAAAAGAGAGAAGAAGCCATCTAGCTACTAGATATGGAACCGAAGGTCTGAAGTAAACTACTCACACTTCATCCGAGAGGCTATCGTGTTGATGTAGAAGCCCTCCATGGTAGATGCCCCCTCCGGCGGAGCTCCGGAACAGGCCCCAAGATGGGATCTCGCGGATACAGAAAGTTGCGGCGGTGGAATTAGGTTTTTGGCTCCGTATTTGATCTGTCGGGGGTACGTAGGTATATATAGGAGGAAGGAGTACGTCGGTGGAGCAACAGGGGGCCTACGAGGCAGGGGGCGCGCCCTAGGGGGGCGCCCCCCACCCTCGTGACCTCCTGGGTTGTTCCTTGGAGCAGGGTCCAAGTCTCCTGGATCACGTTCGGTGAGAAAATCACGTTCCCGAAGGTTTCTTTCCGTTTGGACTCCGTTTGATATTCTGTTTCTTCAAAATACTGAAATAGGCAAAAGAAACAGCAATTCTGGGCTGGGCCTCTGGTTAATAGGTTAGTCCCAAAAATAATATAAAAGTGGAAAATAAAGCCCAATATAGTCCAAAACAGTAGATAAAGTATGGAGCAATCAAAAATTATAGATACGTTGGAGATGTATCAAGCATCCCCAAGCTTAATTCCTGCTCTTCCTCGAGTAGGTAAATGATAAAAAAGAATTTTTGATGCGGAGTGATACTTTGGTGTAATTTCAATGTAAATCTTCTTAATTGTGGTATGAATATTCAGATCCGAAAGATTCAAGACAAAAGTTCATATTGACATAAAAGTAATAATACTTCAAGCGTACTAATCAAAGCAATCATGTCTTCTCAAAATAGCATGGTTAAAGAAAGTTATCCCTACAAAATCATATAGTCTGGCTAAGCTCTATCTTCACCACACAAAGTATTTAATCATGCACAACACCGATGACAAGCCAAGCAATTGTTTCATACTTTAGTAATCTCAAACTTTTTCAACTTTCACGCAATACATGAGCGTGAGCCATGGACATAGCACTATAGGTGGAATAGAATGGTGGTTGTGGAGAAGACAAAAAAGGAGAAGATAGTCTCACATAAACTAGGCATATCAACGGGCTATGGAGATGCCCATTAATAGATATCAATGTGAGCGAGTAGGGATTGCCATGCAACGGATGCACAAGAGCTATAAGTATATGAAAGCTCAATAAAAGAAACTAAGTGGGTGTGCATCCAACTTGCTTGCTCACGAAGACCTAGTGCACTTTTGAGGAAGCCCATCATTGGAATATACAAGCCAAGTTCTATAATGAAAAATTCCCACTAGTATATGAAAGTGACAACATATGAGACTCTCTATCATGAAGATCATGGTGCTACTTTGAAGCACAAGTGTGGTAAAAGGATAGTAGCATTGTCCCTTCTCTCTTTTTCTCTCATATTTTTTTTATTTGGACCTTTTCTCTTTTTAATGGCCTTTTCTTTTTTTTATTTCATCTGGAGTCTCATCCCGACTTATGGGGGAACCATAGTCTCCATCATCCTTTCCTCACTGGGACAATGCTCTAATAATGATGATCATCACACTTTTATTTTTCTTACAACTCAACAATTACAACTCAATACTTAAAACAAAATATGACTCTATATGAATGCCTCTGGCGGTATACCGGGATATGCAATGAATCAAGAGCGACATGTATGAAAATTATGAAGGTGGCCTTGCCACAAATACAATGTGAACTACATGTTCATGCAAAAAGCAATATGACAAAAGTAATGTGTGTCATATGAACGGAACGGTGGAAAGTTGCATGGAAATATATCTCGGAATGGCTATGGAAATGCCATGATAGGTAGGTATGGTGGCTGTTTTGAGGAAGGTATATGGTGGGTGTATGATACCAGCGAAAAGTGCGCGGTATTAGAGAGGCTAGCAAAGGTGGAAGGGTGAGAGTGCGTATAATCCATGGTCTCAACATTAATCAAAAGAACTCATGCACTTGTTGCAAAAATTTAAAAGTCATCAAAAACCAAAGCACTACACACATACTCCTAGGGGGATAGATTGGTAGGAAAAGACCATCGCTCATCCCCGACCGCCACTCATAAGGAAGACAATCAATAAATAAAATTGTGCTCCGACTTCATCACAAAGAGGTTCACCATACGTGCATGCTACGGGAATCACAAACTTCAACACAAGCATTCTTTAAATTCATAATCACCCCAACTAGCATTGCTTTGATATTATCACCTCCATATCTCAAAACAATTATCAAGCATCAAACTTATCTTAGTATTCAACGCACTCAAAAAGAAAGTTTCACATATCTTTAATACCAAGTATATTATCTTTAAGCAAATTACCATGCTATTAACAACTCTCAAAATAATCTAAGTGAAGCATGAGAGATCAATAGTTTCTTTAAAACAAATCCACCACCGTGCTCTAAAATATCTAAGTGAAGCACTAGAGCAAAAATTATCACGCTCAAAAAGGTATAAGTGAAGCACTATGAGCAAAACTATCAAGCTCAAAAGATATAAGTGAAGCACATAGAGTATTCTAGCAAATTCAAAATCATGTATGGCTCTCTCAAAAGGTGTGTACAACAAGGATGATTGTGGTAAACTAACAAGCAAAGACTCAAATAATACAAGACGCTCCAAGCAAAACACATAACATGTGGTGAATAAAAATATAGCTCCAAGTAAATTACCGATGGAAGTAGACGAAAGAGGGTGTGCCTTCCGGGGCATCCCCAAGCTTTGACTTTTTGGTGTCCTTGGATTATCTTGGGGGTTCCGTGGGAATCCCCAAGCTTAGGCTCTTGCCACTCTTTGTTCCATAATCCATCAAAAGAATTCACCCAAAACTTGAAAACTTCACAACACAAAACTCAATAGAAATCTCGTGAGCTCCGTTAGTGAAAGAAAACAAAAGACTACTTTAAGGTACTGTAATTAACTCATTCTTTATTTATATTGGTGTTAAACCTACTGTATTCCAACTTCCTTATGGTTTATAAACTAATTTATTAGCCATAGATGCAGTGAAATAAGCAAACAACACACGAAAAACAGAATCTATCAAAAACAGAACAGTCTGTAGCAATCTGTAACTAACGCAAACTTCTGGAACTCTAAAAATTCTACCAAAATAGGACGTACTAGGAAATTTGTTTATTGATCTGAATAAAAAAAATCAATGCAAAATCACGTTTCTGTGATTTATTGAATTTTTTCCTGTGAGCGCAAAGTTTCTGTTTTTCAGCAGAATCAAATCAACTATCATCGTAGGTTATCCTATAGGTTCTACTTGGCACAAACACTAATTAAAACATAAAAACCACATCTAAATATAAAGTAGAAACAGAATTTAACACTAAACAAGAACAAAAACAAAGAACAAAAAATAAAATTGGGTTGCTTCCCAACAAGCGCTATCGTTTAACACCCCTAGATAGGCATAAAAGCAAGGATAGATCTAGGTATTGCCATCTTTGGTAGGCAATCCATAAGTGGCTCTCATGATAGATTCATATGGTAATTTTATTTTCTTTCTAGGGAAGTGTTGCATACCCTTTCTCAAGGGAAATTGGAATCTAATATTCCCTTCCTTCATATCAATAATCGCACCAATCGTTCTAAGGAAAGGTCTACCAAGAATAATAGGACATGAAGGATTGCAATCTATATCAAGAACGATAAAATCTATGGGCACATAATTCCTATTTTCAACAATAAGAACATCATTAATTCTTCCCATAGGCTTTTTAATAGTGGAATCCGCAAGATGCAAGTTTAGAGAGCAATCTTCAAAGTCACGTAAATCTAGCAAATCACACAAAGTTTTTGGAATAGTGGAGACACTAGCACCCAAATCACACAAAGCATGAAACTCATAATCTTTAATTTTAATTTTGGTAGTAGGTTACCACTCATCATAGAGTTTTCTACAGATAGAAACTTTCAACTCACGTTTTTCTTCATAAGATTGCATCAAGGCATCAACAATGTGTTCGGTAAAGGCTTTATTTTGACTATAAGCATGAGGAGAATCTAGCACAGATTGCAACAAGGAAATACAACCAATCAAAGAGCAATTTTCATAATTAAATTCCTTGAGATCCAAAATAGTGGGTTTAGCAACATCTAGGTTTTTATTTCTTTCAATCCCACTTTCATCAATTTCATCATCAAGATCTAGAAACTTCGAATTCTTAGAATGCCTTCTAGGTAAAGGAAGATCATATTCAGTTTCATCAAGATTAATATGGCAAAGCAAAGATTTAATAGGGGCAACATCAATAAATTTTAGATCTTCATCTTGATTTTCATAGGAATTGGAAGAACACGCTTTAATAAAAGCATCTTTGGAAGCACGCATCCTAGCGGTTATTTCTTTGCACTCATCAATGGAAATTCTCATGGCTTTGAGGGACTCATTGATATCATGCTTAGGAGGAATAGATCTAAGCTTTAAAGAATCAATTTCAAGAGAAATTCTATCAATGTTCCTAGCCAAATCATCAACTTTAAGCAATTTCTCTTCAAGCAAAGCATTAAAATTATTTTGTGAATTCATAAACTCTTTAACACTACTCTCAAATTCAGAGGGCATCTTATTAAAATTTCCATAAGAGTTGTTGTAGGAATTTCCATAATTTTTAGAAGGATTACTAGGATAAGGCCTAGGATTAAAATTCCCTCTATACGCGTTATTTCCAAAACTATTCCTACCAACAAAATTCACATCCATAGATTCATTATTATTCTCAATCAAAGTAGATAAAGGCATATCATTGGGATCAAGAGAAGTATTTTTAGTAGCAAACATCTTCATAAGTTCATCCATGTTTTCACTCAAAACATTGATTTCTTCTATAGCATGCACTTTTTTACTAGAAGATCTTTCGGTGTGCCATTGAGAATAATTAGCCATAATATTATCAAGTAATTTTGTAGCATCTCCTAATGTAATTTCCATAAACGTGCCTCTCGTGGCCGAATCTAAAAGATTTCTAGAAGCAAAATTCAATCTGGCATAAAAATTTTGTATGATCATCCATAAATTCAAACCATGACACTACTAGGGAAAAGCCTAGCAGCAGCGCGGGTTTTGGGCCTATTAGTAGTGCGGGGGCCGGCGCTACTAATAAGGCGCTACAGCTAACTTATAGCAGTAGCGCGGGTGCAACCCGCGCTACTACTACGTCTGTTAGTAGTAGCGTGGGTAAAAACCCGCGCTACTACTAATCTCTAATCTCTGATTTTTTTTTTGAATTTTTTTGAATTTTTTTTTGATTTTCCCCCCTAATTTTCAAATTTCTGAATTATTTTAATCTCTAATCACCCCTCATCGCTGCTCAATTTAATCTCTAATTTCTAATCACCCCTCATCGTTCCAAATCATCTAACTTCCCGGACGGTCACCCATCCTCTCACTACTCTAGCCTGAGCACGCTTAACTTTCGGGTTCTATTCTCCCTCGTTTCCAAGTCTGCACTTGTTGTTTTCCTGACAATAGTAAGATGTCAATCCTATTAACCCTCAGGAATTTAGCTTGAGCATGAAGTCACACATTTCACTGTTTGAGTCTGAAACTGTTGTTCTAAAAATAACACTAATATTTAGTAACACTAATATTTCTGGAATAATTAGTTTGACCATTGTTTGATGACAGTTTGACCATAGTTTGACCAGATTTGACCAAAATTCAAAAAAACTGAAATAATTATTTAGTAACACTAATATTCTTGAATAATTAGTTTGACCATAGTTTGACCAGATTTAACAAAAATTAAAAAAACTAATTTTCTTGAATTTTTTTGCCTCCAGATCTTAAAAGCCCCGTAACTTTTTTCTGTTAGGTTTTTGAGGCTTTTGAAAATGTTTAACGACGTTCCCCCAGTTAAATTTCGATGTAACTTTTCGAGTAGATGATTTTTCATATAAAAAACTTTTTCATCCGAGTTAGTATGCAAAAGTTATGCCCATTTTTACAAATTCTCGAGAGATTTTGCAAATAAAGTCAAAATTCATATTTGCAAATTTTCCCAACAACTAGACCACATATCACATGGGAAACTTATTTTCTTTTATTTTTTTGACATTTTCATCATTTTCTTTTATTTTTTTTAAAACTGAAAAGGCGATCCACAGGGAGGGGGTGGGGGTGGGAGTAGAGTTTGAAAATGGGACTTTTAGTAGTAGCGCGGGTTTTTACCCCTCGCTACTACTATGGCATGTCCCCGAGGGGCACGGTTGAAAGTTAGTAGTAGCGAGGGGTAAAAACTTAATAGTAGCGCGGGTTTATAACCATCTCTACTACTATGGCATGTTCCAGGGGCACGGTAGAGACCACTTAGTAGTAGCGAGGGTTAAAAACCAACGCTACTGCTATCAACTTAGTAGTAGCGAGGGTTAAAAACCCGCGCTACTACTATGGCATGTCCCGGGGGGCACGGTAGAGACCGCATAGTAGTAGCGAGGGTTAAAAACCCGTGCTACTGCTATCAACTTAGTAGTAGCGAGGTTTAAAAACCCGCGCTACTAGTAAGTAGCAGTAGCGAGTGTTTTTGAGCAGCGCTGCTGCTAAGATTCTGTATACAGGGTTTTCCCTAGTAGTGTGAGTAGGGCAATTGCGAAGCATCAATTTCATTCTTTCCCAAGATTGGGCAACATGCTCATGATCAAGTTGTTTAAAATTCATAATATCATTCCTAAGAGTGACGATCTTAGAGGGAGGAAAATAAATAGAGATAAAAGCATCTTTGCACTTGTTCCAAGAATCAATACTATTTTTAGGCAAAGACGAAAACCAAACTTTAGCACAGTCTCTAAGTGAAAACGGAAATAACTTCAATTTGACAACATTATTATCCGTATCTTTGTTCTTTTGCATATCACACAAATCAACAAAATTATTTAGATGAGTAGCGGCATATTCATTAGGAAGGCCGGCGAATTGATCTTTCATAACAAGATTCAGCAAAGCGGTATTGATTTGACAAGACTCATCATTATTAAGAGGAGCAATCGGAGTACTAAGGAAATCATTATTATTGGTATTCGAGAAGTCACACAATTTGGTATTATCTTGCGCCATGGCAACAAGTAATCCTACACACAAGCAAAAAAAAGGCAAATGAGAAAAAGGCAAAAGGGAAAGAGAGGAGGAGATTGGGAAAGAGAGGGCGAATAAAACGGCAAGGGTGAAGTGGGGGAGAGGAAAACGAGAGGCAAATAATGTAATGCGAGAGATAGGGATTGTGATGGGTACTTGGTATAGTTGACTTTTGCGCAAACTCCCCGGCAACGGCGCCAGAAATTCTTCTTGCTACCTCTTGAGCACTGCGTTGGATATCCTCGGAGAGGAGAGGATGATGCAGTAAAGTAGCGTAAGTATTTCCCTCAGTTTTTGAGAACCAAGGTATCAATCCAGTAGGAGATCACGCACGAGTCCCTCGTACCTACACAAAATGATAGCTACTCGCAACCAACGTGATTAGGGGTTGTCAATCCCTTCACGGTCACTTATGAGGGTAAGATCTGATAGAGATGATAAATAATATTTTTGGTATTTTTGATATAGAGATGCAAAGTGAAAAGTAAAAGGCAAAGTAAAAACAAAGCAACTAATAAAGTAATGGAGATTGATATGATGAGAATAGACCCGGAGGCCATAGGTTTCACTAGTGGCTTCTCTCAAGAGCATAAGTATTCTACGGTGGGTGAACAAATTACTGTTGAGCAATTGACAGAACTGAGCATAATTATGAGTATATCTAGGTATGGTCATGTGTATAGGCATCACGTCCGAGACAAGTAGATTGAAACGATTCTGCATCTACTACTATTACTCCACTCATCGACCGCTATCTAGCATGCATCTAGAGTATTAAGTTAAAAACAGAGTAACGCCTTAAGCAAGATGACATGATGTAGAGGGATAAATTCATGCAATATGATAAAAACCCCATCTTGTTATCCTCGATGGAAACAATACAATACGTGCCTTGTTGCCCCTGCTGTCACAGGGAAAGGACACCGCAAGATTGAACCCAAAGCTAAACACTTCTCCCATTGCAAGAACTACCAATCTAGTTGGCCAAACCAAACGGATAATTCGAAGAGACTTGCAAAGATAACTCTATCATACTTAAAAGAATTCAGAGAAGATTCAAATAGTATTCATAGATAAGCTGGATCATAAACCCACAATTCATCGGTCTCAACAAACACACCGCAAAAAGAAGGTCTGAAGTAAACTACTCACACTTCATCGGAGAGGCTATGGTGTTGATGTAGAAGCCCTCCGTGGTAGATGCCCCCTCCGGCGGAGCTCCGGAACAGGCCCCAAGATGGGATCTCGCGGATACCGAAAGTTGCGGCGGTGGAATTAGGTTTTTGGCTCCGTATTTGATATGTCGGGGATACATAGGGATATATAGGAGGAAGGAGTACGTCGGTGGAGCAACAAGGGGCCCACGAGGCAGGGGGCGCGCCCTAGGGGGGCCCACCCTTGTTACCTCCTCGGTTGTTCCTTGGAGCAGGGTCCAAGTCTCCTAGATCACGTTCGGTGAGAAAATCATGTTCCTGAAGGTTTCATTCCGTTTGGACTCCGTTTGATATTCTGTTTCTTCGAAATACTAAAATAGGCAAAAAAACAGCAATTCTGGGCTGGGCCTCCGGTTAATAGGTTAGTCCCAAAAATAATATAAAAGTGGAAAATAAAGCCCAATATAGTCCATAACAGTAGATAAAGTAGCATGGAGCAATCAAAAATTATAGATACGTTGGAGACGTATCACGCCCTCCCCCCCTGGGCGCACCCCCCTGTCTTGTGGGCCCCCTGAGGCTCGGCCGACCTCAACTCCAACACCATATATTCCGCCTCGTGGAGAGAAAAATCAGGGAGAAAGTTTCATCGCGTTTTACGAAACAGAGCCGCCGCGAAGCCCCAATCTCTGTCGGGAGGGCTGATCTGGAGTCCGTTCGGGGCTCCGTAGAGGGGGATTCGTCGCCGTCGTCATCATCAACCATCCTCCATCACCAATTTCATGATGCTCACCGCCGTGCATGAGTAATTCCATCGTAGGCTTGCTGGGGGGTGATGGGTTGGATGAGATTTATCATGTAATCAAGTTAGTTTTGTTAGGGTTTGATCCCTAGTATCCACTATGTTCTGAGATTGATGTTGCTATGACTTTGCTATGCTTAATGCTTGTCACTAGGGCCCAAGTGCCGTGATTTCAGATCTGAACCTATTATGTTTTCATGAATATATGTGTGTTCTTGATCCTATCTTGCAATCTATAGTCACCTATTATGTGTTATGATCCGACAACCCCGAAGTGACAATAATCGGGATACTTCGCGGTGATGATCGTAGTTTGAGGAGTTCATGTATTCACTATGTGTTAATGCTTTGGTCCAGTTCTCTATTAAAAGGAGGCTTTAATATCCCTTAGTTTCCACTAGGACCCCATTGCCACGGGAGGGTAGGACAAAAGATGTCATGCAAGCTCTTTTCCATAAGCACGTATGACTATATTCGGAATACATGCCTACATTACATTGATGAATTGGACCTAGTTCTATGTCACCCTATGTTATAGCTATTACATGAGGAATCACATCCGACATAATTATCCATCACTGATCCATTGCCTACGAGCTTTTCATATACTATGTTGCGCTTATTTACTTTTCTGTTGCTACTGTTACAATCACTACAAAACCCAAAAATATTGCTATTACTATCTTTACCTTTTATTACTGTTACCATTACTATCATATTACTTTGGTACTAAATACCTTGCTGCAGATACTAAGTTATCCAGGTGTGGTTTAATTGAAAACTCAACTGCTAATACTCAAGAATATTCTTTGGCTCCCTTTGTGTCGAATCAATGATTTGGGTTGAATACTTTACCTTCGAAAGCTGTTGCGATCCCCTACACTTGTGGGTCATCAAGACTAATTTCTGGCACCATTGCCGGGGAGCATAGCTCTATTCTCTGAGTCACTTGGGATTTATATCTGTTGATCACTATGAAGAACTTGAAAGACGCTAAAACCAAAATCTATCCCTCAACTACGAGGGGAGGTAAGGAACTGCCATCTAGCTCTGCACTAGATTATCCTTCTGTTGTGAATAAGTTTGCGACACCTAAACCTGCTACTGCTATGAATTCTGATATGTCGCATGCTATTGATGATTCCACTTCTGCTTTGCATGATACTTATGATGAAACTACTTCTGTGTGTGATACTACTGTGCCATCAGGTGAATTTCTTGATGAACAATTTGCTAGGGCTACAGAGAATGAAATTATTGAAGATGCTATTATTGATGATAGTGATGATGAAAGATCTCCGAATGATTATGAATTTCCTGTTGTTCCTGAGGGTTATGTTATGGATGAAGAAACTGCTAGAGATTTTCTTGCTTGCAATGATAGATCAGATCTTAAGAAATTGTTAGCTAACTTGAAACAAAAGACTCTAAATGCTAAAATGAAACATGACCCCGCTTTTGCCACTTCACCTATCTTTGTTACTAATAAGGATTATGAATTCTCTGTTGATCCTGAGATTATTACTTTAGTTGAATTCGATCCTTTTTATGGCACTGAATCTGAAACTGTTGTGGCACATCTCAGCAAGTTGAATGATATAGCCACCCTATTTACTAATGATGAGACATCTCGCTATTATTACATACTTAAGATATTTCCGTTCTCATTAAAGCATGATGCTAAGACTTGGTTTAATTCTCTTGATCCTGGTTGTGTGCGTAGTCCCCGGGATATGATTTATTACTTCTCTGCTAAATATTTTCCTACTCATAAGAAACAAGCTGCCTTCCGGGAAATATATAACTTTGTGCAAATCAAAGAAGAGAGTCTCCCACAAGCTTGGGGGAGGATTCTCCGATTACTTAATGCTTTGCCTGATCATCCACTTAAGAAAAATGAAATACTTGATATCTTTTATAATGGACTAACCGATGCTTCCAAGGACTACTTGGATAGTTGTGCTGGCTGTGTTTTCAGTGAAAGAATAGTCGACCAAGCTGAATTACTATTGAATAATATGTTGACTAATGAAAATAATTGGACACTCCCGGAGCCAATTCCTGAGACAATTCCTGAACCAATTGAGCCAACTCCTGAGCCTATTCCTACACCCACTCCGAAGAAGAGAGGCGTTTTATTTCTCAGTCCTGAAGATATGCAAGAGGCAAAGAAATAAATGAAAGAAAAAGGCATTAAAGCTGAAGATGTTAAGAATTTACCACCTATTGAGGAGATACATGGTCTTGATATACCGCCTGTTGAAGAACCACATTGTCTTGATAACCCGACACAGGTAGTAAAGGTAAATTCTCTCTATAAATATGATAAAGTTGAAATCCCCTCTACTAAATTTCATAGCCCATGCTTAGATGAATTTGATTACTTTATGAATAGACAAACAAATTTCAATGATTATGTTGGTAGACAATTGAAAAATAATGCTTTCAAGATAGGATGCGTGAGTGATAATATGGCTAGAGTTAAAGGTGAACTTAAACTCATTAGCAAATATGCATCTATGGTTGCTACTCAAGCTGAGCAAGTACTTAAAGCTCAAAATGATTTTCTTGATGAATTAAATAATAAAAATGACTGTGCTGTTAGAGTGGCTACTAGAACTGGTAGAATGACTCAGGAACCTTTGTATCCTCAAGGCCACCCTAAGAGAATTGAACAAGATTCTCAGAATAATAATCTAGATGCTCCTAGTTCCTCTAAGAAGAAGAAAAAGAAAAATGATAGGACTCTGCAAACTTCTAGTGAACCTAATTTAGAAACACTTGAGAATCCTAATAATACTTCTATCTCTGATGCTAAAACACAATCCAGAGATGAACATGAACCTGATAATAATGCTAATAATGATGTTCATGAAGATGCTCAACCTAGTAATAACAATGATATAGAAATTGAACCTACTGTTGGTCTTGATAACCCACAATCAAGAAACCAACGTTATGATAAGAGAGATTTTGTTGCTAGGAAGCATGGTGGAAAAAGGGAACCATGGGTTCAGAAACCCATGCCCTTTCCTCCTAAACCATCCAAGACAAAGGATGATGAGGACTTTGAGCATCTTGCTGAAATGATTAGACCTATTTTCTTGCGCATGCGCTTAACTGATATGCTTAAATTAAATCCCTATGACAAATATATGAAAGATATCATCACTAATAAGAGGAAAATACATGAAGCTGAGATTTCCACCATGCTTGCCAACTATACCTTTAAGGGTGGAATACCTAAGAAAGTTAGTGATCTCGGAGTACCCACTATACCTTGCTCTATTAAAACAAATTATGTTAAAACTGCTTTATGTGATTTAGGATCCGGTGTTAGTGTTATGCCTCTTTCCTTGTACCGTAGACTTGAATTAAGTAAGTTGACACCCACTGAGATATCCTTGCAAATGGCTGATAAATCAACCGCCATACTTGTCGGCATTTGTGAGGACGTGCCTATTGTTGTTACGAATGTTACTATCTTAACAGACTTCATTATTCTTGATCTTCCCGAGGACGGTAGTATGTCTATTATTCTTGGTAGACCCTTTTTAAATACTGCAGGAGTTGTTATTGATTGCAACAAAGGCAGTGTCACCTTTTATGTTAATGGAAATGAGCATCGGTACATTTTCCGAGGAAGCAAATTCAAGTTCGTAGCATAAATACTATTGAGAAAATTCCATCCATTATTATTGGAGGTTTCGAATTTCCTCTCCCTACTGTCAAGAAAAAGTATGATATTCTTATTGTTGGGGATTTTCACATCCCCATGGAGGTAACTTAGTGTTATTCGAAATTTCTCCGGTTCCGTGTTATTCGGAATGAGTTTGTTAACAAGACTTGATCAACCTTGTTAGTGGATTCATTTTGATGATCATGAGATGGATGAAACTAGAAGGCACAACCTTCTGTACTTTCTTTTTACTTTCTGTCATCTACAATAAATAAAGCAAAAATAGTATTATCCGTCTGTTTTCTGAATTATACGTTCAATAAAAAATATCCCAAAAATAAAAGTGCTCCAAATGCCCTGCAAATTTAGTATGATTTTTTATGGAATATTTGAGGATTTTAGGCACTGAAATCACCGCAGGAGGGGCAAGCACCAGGCCACGAGAGTGGAGGGCGCGCCCTCCCCACCTGGGCGCGCCCCCCTGTCTTGTGGGCCCTGGTAGCCCCCCTCCACTTATGCCAGCACCCACACACTCCATCTTCTTCCCAAAAAATCTCCATCCAGCTCAAGCACGAGTTCTAGCTCATTTTGCTGTGATTTTCGATCTCCTTGCTCAAAGCTCCATTCACAAAACTGCTTTGGGAGATTGTTGCTTAGTATCTGACTCCTCCATTGATATAAATAGTTTTTGTTCTAGTGCTTTATTCATTCCAAATCCTTGCTTCCTTGGTGACCCTGTTCTTGATCTTGCATGTTAAATTTATGAGGTCCCAAGTAATTCTAATGCATAATATAGGGTCTAGGCACTTGTAGGAGTAGTTTCTACCATTCTTGTTAAGTTTTATTCAATTTTGTTTTGAAGTTACTAAATTTTCAGAAATTTCCAGAAAATGTTAAGGAGACTTTTGAGGGGCTCTTCTAGCCAAGGCTCTCAGGAAAAGCAAGCTAAAGAGAAGGAAAAAGGCAAGTATAATCTTCCTCACTTAGCGGAAGTACGGACATGTGAGTGGCCATGTGATAATTTCTTGAAAGAAGCTGGAATTCATGAAGATTTTTATTCTTTGATCGAGAGTGCGGGCCTCAACGATTTCCTCCTCGGCCGGATTGATTAGTATCTCTTACTTACCAATACTTTTGTGCAAAACTTTTATTATTATCCTAAGAAGTCACCACCTTCAGTATCATTTCATTTATATGATGAATTCAGAGAAATGTCTTTACGTGATTTTTGCGCGGTATGTAGGATACCTTTTGAGGAAGAGTTAGAGGAACCCCATCATGAAGAAGTGGATGGCTTTGTTAACACTATAGCTGTAGAGGAGCAAAAGAAAGGTTCCGAGGCAAAAATCTCTAGCATACACTTTCCTGTTTTACGTTACTTTGCCATATTTGCTAGTAGATGCTTGATTGGTCGTGGAAATAGTGGAAACTTTAATGTTCCTGATATTATCATTCTTCAGCATGCCTTGTTTGGAGACAATAGTTTTAGTATGGGTGCCATCATTGCTAAACGGCTAAGCCTGAATCGTACAAAAGGCCCCATATTTGGAGGTATCTATGCTTCACGTCTTGCTAGACATTTTAGGATACCTATTAGGCATTATGAAAAAGGGGAGACAATCTTGCCCTCTTACATTTTAGATTACAGGAGCATGGTAGCACACAACTTTATTGTTCAGAATGATATTAAGACGCTCCTGTATAACTTGAGATTTAATAAGAAACACAGTGAGACTTTTATTCTGCCTGCACCGTTGTTGTTTGATTTGACTGCAGATAATTTTCTTGTTACACCGGAGGTGGTGTACGCTCATCGAGGCCAAGCATCCACTCCAGAACCTGAACCTGAGCCGGAACCTGCACTGGACCCTTATCGTGCATCATCTTTCTAGTGGGATCCGGAGATGGCCAGCCAGTGGTATCCTGATTACACTTCCCAGTACACCGGGAAGAGTAGCAGCGGTCCTTGGCATTAGACCAACTTAGGCCAAAAGCCTAAGCTTGGGGGAGTACGTATTTCTCACCGACTTTACATTCATGTTCACACACTATCCTAGTTGTCGGTGCTCATACTCTTTCATTGTATTATCCATGCTAGTTTAATTTTCTTTTTCTAGTTTTCTTCTTGTGTGTTTGATAAACCTTAAGAAAAACCAAAAAAAGAATTAGTTAGTTTAATTTCCATGCTTGTAGTAGAAATTAAAATGGAAACCCAAAAAGATTTCTCGTTCTTCTTTTACTTGTTGGGAGCTTTCCCGTGTAAATAGTTTTATTTTATTTCCTTTTCTTAGGGGGTTGTAGAAGACCATATTGAAAATGCTTAGCGGCTCTCATATGCATGATTGTTTATTTACTTAGAGCCCATATTACTTTGTCTTCTCTCTTGAGTTGAATGCTTGCAGATTCCAGCTTAGTCCAATGCACGTACACTCTTATTATTATACACATCGTTCGGTCGTGCGGGTGAAAGGCAATAATGATGATATATGATGGACTTATTGAGATGAGAAAAGCTGGTATGAACTCGACCTCTCTTGTTTTTGTAAATATGATGAGTTCATTGTTCCTGATTCAGGTTATTATGAAGTAAACATATTTGCAATAACATTTAGAGATTATAGTTGCTTGTGCCATGCTTGATTAGCTATGAGTTATAATGGTTTACCTTGCGTGCCAACATGCTATTAGAATGATTATGATGTGATATGATGGGATGGTATCCTCCGTTGAATGAATTGAGTGACTCGACTTGGCACATGTTCACGCATGTAGTTGAAACAAAATCAACATAGCCTTCACGATATTTATGTTCATGGTGGATTATATCCTACTCATGTTTGTACTCAGCATGAATTAATTCTAATGCATGTTTATGACTGTGTCGCTCTCTCAGTTGGTCGCTTCCCAGTCTTTTGCTAGCCTTCACCTATACTAAGCGGGAATACTGCTTGTGCATCCAAACTCCTTAAACCCCAAAGTTGTTCCATATGAGTCCACCATATCTTCCTATATGCGGTATTTACCTGCCATTCCAAGTAAATTTGTATCTGCCAAACTCCAAACCTTCAAATGAAATTCTGTTTTGTATGCTCAAGCCGCTCATGTTTCCACTAGGGCTGCCTATATCTTCCATGCTAGGTGGGTTATTCTCAAGAGGAGTGGAGTCCGCTCCTCATTCACGAGAAAGGGCCGGTAACTGGGATGCCTGGTATCATGATCCAAAAAGATCAAAGCAAATCAAAATAATTAAACAAAACTCCCCCAGGATTGTTGTTAGTTGGAGGCACTCGTTGTTTCGAGCAAGCCATGGATTGATGCTTGTTCGTGGTTGGGGGAGTATAAACTTTTACCATTCTGCGTGGGAACTGCCTATAATGCATGTAGTATGGAAGATACAACCATCTCATAGTTATTGCGTTGACAGCGAAAGTATGCCGCTCAACAGGTTATTCAATCTCTATTTTAAAATCGAGCTCTGGCACCTCTACAAATCCCTGCTTCCCTCTGCGAAGGACCTATCTATTTATTTTTATGTTGAGTCATCACCTTCTTATTAAAGAGCACCCGCTGGAGAGCACGCTGTCATTTGCGTTCATTATTATTGGTTTATATTGGGTATGACTTGACTGGATCTCTTTTACCATGAATTACAATGTTTAGTCGGTCCTTGATCTTTAACGGTGCTCTGCATTTATGTTTTGTAGTCTCAGAAAGGGCTAGCGAGATACCATTTTGTTATATCATGTTATGATTGTTTTGAGAAAGTGTTGTCATCCGAGTTTTATTATTATCGCTCGCTAGCTGATTATGCTATTGATATGAGTAATTGTGAGACCTACGTCTTATTGTGAGTATGGTTAGTTTATAATATTGTTGAAACTTGCATGATGGCTTTGCATATTTACAACAACAAGAGCAAATAGAGTTTGTAAAAGTTTTTCTTTATCACTTTCAGTTTATCAACTGAATTGCTTGAGGACAAGCAAAGGTTTAAGCTTGGGAGAGTTGATACGTCTCCAACGTATCTACTTTTTCAAACACTTTTGCCCTTGTTTTGGACTCTAACTTGCATGATTTGAATGAAACTAACCCGGACTGACGCTATTTTCAGCAGAATTACCATGATGTTGCTTCATGTGTAGAAAACAAAAGTTCTCGGGATGTCCTGAAAATCCTCGGAGGCGCTTTTTGGAAAATATAAAAAATACTGGAGAAAGAATCAAGACCAGGGGGCCCACACCCTGTCCACGAGGGTGGGGGGCACGCCCTCCCCCCTGGGCACGCCCCCCTGTCTCGTGGGCCCCCTGAGGCTCCGCCGACCTCAACTCCAACTACATATATTCCGTCTCGCGGAGAAAAAAATTAGGGAGAAAGTTTCATCACGTTTTACGATATGGAGCCGCCGCCAAGCCCTAATCTCTATCGGGAGGGCTGATCTGGAGTCCGTTCGGGGCTCCGGAGAGGGGGATTCGTCGCTGTCGTCATCATCAACCATGCTCCATCACCAATTTCATGATGCTCACCGCCGTGCGTGAGTAATTCCATCACAGGCTTGCTGGACGGTGATGGGTTGGATGAGATTTATCATGTAATCAAGTTAGTTTTGTTAGGGTTTGATCCCTAGTATCCACTATGTTCTGAGATTGATGTTGCTATGACTTTGCTATGCTTAACGCTTGTCACTAGGGCCCGAGTGCCATGATTTCAGATCTGGACCTATTATGTTTTCATGAATATATGTGCGTTCTTGATCCTATCTTGCAAGTCTATAGTCACCTATTATGTGTTATGATCCGACAACCCCGAAGTGACAATAATCGGGTTACTTCTCGGTGATGATCGTAGTTTGAGGAGTTCATGTATTCACTATGTGTTAATGCTTTGGTCCGGTTCTCTATTAAAAGGAGGCCTTAATATCCCTTAGTTTCCACTAGGACCCTGCTGCCACGGGAGGGTAGGACAAAAGATGCCATGCAAGTTCTTTTCCATAAGCACGTATGACTATATTCCGAATACATGCCTACATTACATTGATGAATTGGAGCTAGTACTGTGTCACCCTATGTTATAGATATTACATGAGGAATCACATCCGACATAATTATCCATCACTGATCCATTGCCTATGAGCTTTGCATATATTGTGCTTCGCTTATTTACTTTTCTGTTGCTACTGTTACAATCACTACAAAACCCAAAAATATTGGTATTACTATATTTACCTTTTATTACTGTTACCATTACTATCATATTACTTTGCTACTAAATACCTTACTGCAGATACTAAGTTATCCAGGTGTGGTTGAATTGACAACTCAACTGCTAATACTCAAGAATATTCTTTGGCCCCCCTTGTGTCGAATCAATAAATTTGGGTTGAATACTTTACCCTCGAAAGCTGTTGCAATCCCCTACACTTGTGGGTCATCAACGTATTAATATTTATGGATGAGATAGAGTGGATGAGCATCACAAAGTGCAGTACTTTTGCAAACCAAATGAGTTAAAAACTTAGTTTTAGTTTTCCACAGAAAGCATTTCAGAGCTACCGATTTGTTAAACTCGGTGACACCCAAGCAACTTTGGAGTCTAAACTAGTGGAATCGGTTAGATCGAGACACAGTTCAGTGACTCCGAGTTTGCTATGGTTTCACAAAGTTCTGATATCGATCACACCGATTTGCAAGTTTCGGTCACACCGAAAATTACAAGTGCAATGGCCTAAGCCAAATCGATGAGACCGATTTCTACAATTCGGCGGGTCCGAGATGAGTTCGGCGAAAACCAAACCCTAAATTTTCAAATCAATACTAATCTAATGGAAGTTTTCTCTGGATAGATTGATCTCATACTTGGTAAGAAACATGGCATTGTCTTTGTGCTAAGAATCAGAGGTAAAAGATTGCACAAAGTGTCGAACTCATACCCTAACTCGGCGATGAGCTCGCTACGGCGGCAACGGAGGTGAAGATTTCCGTTGACGGTGGTGGAGACCAGCGGCAGGAGGTCGCTGGCGATAACAGGACGATCCGTAGACCCGAGTTGGTAGAGCATGACACATGCGGGCGAATAGGTTTTGGAGTAATTTCCAAAATTTGACTTGTCGCTATATATATCCTGACACTGTTGGTGTGACCGAGTGGAACAACTCGGTGGCACCGAGATGCAGAATTGCAAGCGATTACTACAACTCAGTGTGACCGAAAAGTTCTAATCGGTTGCACCGAGATTGAAAACCTAGAGCAACTCAGTGAACTCGGTATGACCGAAAAGGATGAATTGGTCAGACCGAAATGCACAGAGAGGTTTTGGAAGTTTAAGTCTATGACGAATCGGTGACTCCGACTGCTCCTCACCCAGAGGGTTTGAATCTGACTTGATCAAACTTTGTGATGTAGCATGAATAGAATTTAAGACGAGAAAAGCATAGATAGCTAGAGGAAGTTCTTAGGCATTCTTGTCCATCCATTTGGCAAAAGAAGAAGAGCCAAACAATCAAAGCAACAAATGGATGTCCTCGAATGAGAAAAGTATGCAATCAACATGCTCACACAATAAAATGGCAAATAAAACATGTGGCAAAGCATGCACAATCACTCTAGCATCTATCAAGCAATTGGCGATGACTAGGTCATCTATATATGAGTATATTGACTTAGGAGGCAAATGAGAACATTTGATCATAGGTCATACTCATCGTTTAAGCACAAGTGGGGTTACCACTTTTACATAAAGCATCGTTGTGTTCACACCAATAGAGTTGCTTCAGCCAAATTCTTAGAGTAAAGCTCCCCCTAGATGTGATATCCCCCCTATGAGGGATGAACTAACCTTGGGTTTTGTCGATGATGACTTCATGTAGATGTTGAAGATGTGGATACTCATTGTTGATGTAGATCATTTGGAGCAATCCATTGGAGTGAGTTGCACTTTCAATACCTACCTGGGTTAGTCCCACAAGGAACAAACAAGGATATCCATAGACATAGAGTGAAGCACACACATGATGATGTCCATGAAAGCATTAGATTACCTTGTCCCTTGTCTTACCAACAAGAGGGTTTGTGACTCATTGAACTAGTGCAAGATGTGGAAGTTGTTTGCACTTGTCCTTGCCAAAATGAATATGAGTGAAGAATGTTGGCGGAGTCACCCTCAAGAACTCTCTAGTTCTTCTTCTTTGGGATCCGCATCATCTTGATGGGATCGTTGGGGTTGTAGATGTACTTGAAGTGGAACTTGATGTAGTCTTGGGAACCCACTTGACCAAGGCCTTTGGAGCATCTTCAAATGCATCAATCTCCTCTTGAAGCTTGTCCTTGCCTTCTAGCTTGTGGTCTTGTGGTGGAAGATCATCTTGAGCTTGTGTTCCCTTGAAGGAAGTAGGATCATAATTCTCTTGTTGAGGAACAAATTTTGTCTTGGGGTATTGATCTTCTTCCCACTCAACTCCATTGGCATTGAACTTTCGTTCAAAACCAACACCTTGATTCTTCCAGTGCCTTCCTTGATTGCGTACAATTTCCTCAAATTGTTTACTTCCGGCAAGGCTCTTGTAAAGACCTTTCTCTATAATTCCCTTCAATGGGCTATTTTATTGCTCAAGTGTAACTTGGCAAAGAGAATCATTAGTGGAATCAAGAGAACTACTAGATGCAACAATATTGGATTTAGCATGATTATTGTTGCTACTAGATGAATAATCTTTCTTACTCTTGTTGCTTGATTTTACTTGTGGCATGTAAGTGGACAAGAGTAAATGCTTGGCAATGTAAGAAGAGATTTTCTTCTGAAGATCATCATTGATGGCTTTTAAGAACCCATGTTCTTGCTCAAGATTGAGCTTCTCGAAGTGTAGCTTCTGTTGGATTACGGGTTCTGCAAACCCTTGAGAGGTTCAAACTCTGTTGTGCGTGCGGAGATCTCAACCTACCTAGCCTGCCTACTCGCGATCCTCCTAAGCCTAGCGTGATGAGCTCGAAGAGACAAAGAGACACAACAGTTTATCCTGGTTCGGGCCACGTTGCAGTGTAATACCCTACTCCAGTGTTTGGGTGGATTGCCTCGGAGGGCTGAGGATGAACTAGTATAGTGGATGAACTGGCCTCAGGAGGTGAGGTGTTCTTGAGCTCGAGAGAGCTGAGGGGATGTGAACCAGATCAGATCAGAATGCCCCTCTATGGTGGTGGCTAAGTACTATTTATAGTGGCCTCGGTCCTCTTCCCAAATGTTGGCGGGAAGGGATCCCACAATGGTCGGATTTGAAAGGGGACAAGTAGTACAGCTTATCTTGACAAAAGTAGTCATCTCCTGCGAAAAGCCTCTGGTCATGATGCTGCAGTGGGATCGGCAATGACCTCCATCCTTCCGTCCTGGCGGTCTTGGTCTTGTTGCACAGAATGGAAACCTTTGGCTGATTCCTCAGGACTCCGCACCTGTGGCTTGCCCCCTTGCACCGAAGAGGAAACTTGCGCTCTGTGCCCGCCTGGCGCCTGCCTGGCTCTGGTCGTCATGGCTCAAATCAGCTGAGCCTCGTGACGTACACCTTGCATAGAACTCTCCGCCCCTCGGGAGCCAGCCTGAGGAGGCTGGTCACCTCGGGGGTCTTGGCGTCGCCCGCCTCGCGAGGCTTGGCCCCTCACGAGGGTCTTGAGCTGTTGATGCTGAAGCTGGGCCGTACCAGGCCATCGATGGAGCCACGTGGTGGGCCGCGAGCAGGCAGGGCTGGATACCCCATATGAAGAATGCTGACAGTAGCCCCCGGGCTCAAGGCGCGCTCGAACTTGGCTTCTAGGCGAAGCCAAAGGGCAAGTGCGGAGCGCCGCGAGCCCTAACCGCCTGCGTCCTTGAGGATGCATGGAGATTGATGGGACGTGAGCGACCCTGCTTCCCCATGCTGCCTCGGCAACTATTCGACTTGACGGGACGATGCTGCATGCGGAGGATCATGATGGTGCGAGGTCGTGGAGGCCGGCAGTTGGCCTCCCTAGACTAGAAATGTGAGGGTGGGGCAGAGCCCATCGCCCATTTCTCCTTAGTCTTGCTTTCGCCTGCTTCTCCTCTTCTCCATCTTGCTCCCATTGCACCAATCAGGAGGCACTCTGTGGCTGAAAAAGGAAAGGCCCCTAGGGAGGGGCCCGATCCTCTCCCGCTGTAGAAGCGGCTCCACCTCCCTCACGATGTCGGCGCGGGGCGAGAGGTGACCAGGCCTTGGCAGTCGAGGCCTCCACCTGGCTTCCCCCTCCCCATGTTTGTCCGTGCTTAGGATGAAGATGTGCACCGTCAAGTGGTCCCTGATGGTGGTGGCAGGGCCGCCATTGCCGTGTCGACCGCGCCATGGACCCACGCCGAGGGAAGCTCGCGCGAGTTTTGTGGTGTGGGCGGTGATGCCTCCCGACACCTGGATCCGGCTCCCTTGGTTCTTCGCCAGCGAGCTGCTTTCGAGGGGGCCGCTTGAGCTGTGGGTGCAGCACGCTGGGTGATGCAGCTTGGCCACCGGAGCTGAAGTCGAGGTGGTGCCCCCTGGAGACGTCTTCATGACACGCCGATGGGGTGAGGTCGCTCGGGCTTGCCGCGTAGAGGGTTCCCTGGCGATTCACTTCGAGTATGACGGTGCGTCCACTCTGTTCTTAAAGGTATTCAATGAGGAGGGCGAACGACTAGAATGCTACCCCAACGGAGGTAACCCGTGGGGACCTACAGCGGGCGTTGGGCCTGCTGCCGCCCCCTTTGGCACTTCGTCCAGCAGCAGCGGTGACTCCTGTGAATCCAGCGACTCTCCCGAGCCTAGTGAATCTCCGGAGTCGAGTGATGATAGCTCCGTGCCGCCAAGCTCCCGCCAAAGTCAGAGTGCGGAAGTGGCTGCCGCCCGGCGCCGCCAGTGATGCTCTAGGGCTTAGTAGCTACCTTCCTTCGTTTGCTTTCCCTATGCAGAATGAAGATCAGCCCCTGTGGGGTTTGTAAGGATCGGAATGTGTTTAATATCAGCTTCGCTTCATTTGATTTTGTGATGGATCCACGTATCCTAGTTCGGCACGGTTCCTCCCTTTTCTCTTTCCTAGACGGCGCGATGCTCTACGCCCACGGGACCCAGTCCCCAGGCACGTTTCAGCTGTCGCTAGTATGCCAGGTCGCGATGCCGTGGTCAAGGCTAGGTGGTGAGCGACCCGAGGTCCGGTAAGAGCTCATGAGACACGATGCTCACGAGGTCCCCCTTGGCGTGCAAGCAGCCACCCAGAGAATCGAAAAGGGGAGCGAAACCGCTGAAATGGAACTGCGAGGTGGGGCGTGCAGGGAGCGAAGCTGGTGCCGCAGCGAATCGTGACTTATCGTTTGGTGTTTTGGTCCGTCGGGAAGACAGTGCTTGCTCCTGCGCCTGTGGCGGCACCATTGGGCGGACGGCAATGTAGCTCTTTGCTGTCCCGTACGTTGTCGTCCACTTTTGCCGTCCGCCATCCGTGCCTTTGCCGTCCGCCGTGGCTGATGGCAAAGTAGCTGATTCCTGTAGTGCAACGGCCACCTACTTGCCTCATTCGCCCAGGTGCTCTATGTCCTCGCGACCCGACTCTCGAGCGAACTCAGCCGCCGCTGGTATGCTAGGTCGCGGTGCTGTGGTCAAGGCCAAGGGGTGAGGGTTGGAGAGCCAGTAGGAACTCCCGAGACGTGATGCTCGGGAGGCCCCCCCTTAACGTGAAAGCGACTTGCGAGGCCAGATGGCAGGTGCCCAAGCTGACCCGTGAGACACTTTCAGATGGGCGTGCAGGTTAGGTGACAGAAGAGACCGAGAACACCAGCGGAGTGGGCCCCTAGACCAAGGCACCGGACGAAGGCACTGAGGACCTGGTGAGGTGGTGTGCGCGAGGCGGGTCACGAGCCAAAGCTCGATCCTCGGGTTTATCAGCATTGTAAAGACGGACCTGAGCAGAAGCGACGTGCCGGGTGAGTTGCCACAGAGTAATGCGGGTGAGGGACAAGTTAGCAAACACAAGGGGGCCGCGAGGCGGCCTAGACTCGCGGTCGTAGAGTGACGATCATAGGTAAACTCATAGAAAACGGTTACACGGTCCTGGAGAATGCAAAGTGATACATGCCGCAGGGACAGACCCATGCAGCCTGGGGATGATGCAGCCTGAGGGGCTCCCCCAAACTGAATGAACTAGAGAGATGTCACCTGGTACCGTCGCGGAAGAGGTGTTCAGGTAGCCTAAAAACGCGCGCTACTGGAGTCGTCCCTCACGAGCCGCTCCGGTGCCGAGCCTCGGGAGGCCCGGAGGGCCCGGGAGGCTCCTGCAGGTCCTCCTCCATCTCCGCCTCGATCGCCTGATGCTTGGCCTCGCGAGCTACTGCTACCTCTTGAGCATGCATTGGTTTTTCCCTTGAAGAGGAAAGGGTGATGCAGCAAAGTAGCATAAGTATTTCCCTTAGTTTTAGAGAACCAAGGTACCTATCCAGTAGGAGGCTCCACGCAAGTCCCTCGCACCTACACAAAAAAACAAGAACCTCGCAACCAGCGCAATAAAGGGGTAGTCAATCCCTTCGCGGCCACTTGCTAAAGTGAGATCTCGTAGAGATAATATGATAAGATAAATATTGTTGGTATTTTTATGATATAGATTGAAAAGTAAAGATTGCAAAATAAAGTAGATTGGAAACTTATATGATAGAGAATAGACCCGTGGGCCATAGATTTCACTAGTGGCTTCTCTCAAGATAGCATAAGTATTACGATGGGTGAACAAATTACTGTTGAGCAATTGATAGAAAAGTGCATAGTTATGAGAATATCTAGGCATGATCATGTATATAGGCATCATGTCCATAACAAGTAGATTGACTCCTGCCTACATCTACTACTATTACTCCACACATCGACCGCTATCCAGCATGCATCTAGAGTATTAAGTTCAGAAGAACAGAGTAACGCATTAAGCAAGATGACATGATGTAGAGGGATAAACTCAAGCAATACGATATAAACCCCATCTTTTTATCCTCGATGGCAACAATACAATACGTGCCTTGATGCCCCTGCTGTCATTGGGAAAGGACACCGCAAGATTGAACCCAAAGCTAAGCACTTCTCCCATTGCAAGAAAGATCAATCTAGTAGGCCAAACCAAACTGATAATTCGAAGATACTTTCAAAGATAACATAAAAGAATTCAAAGGAGATTCAAATATTTCTCATAGATAAACTTGATCATAAACTCACAATTCATCGGATGTCGACAAACACACCACAAAAAGAGTTACGTCGAATAGATCTCCAAGAAGATCGAGGAGAACTTTGTATTGAGATTCAAAGAGAGAGAAAAGCCATCTAGCTAATAACTATGGACCTGAAGGTCTGTTGTAAACTACTCACAACTCATCGGAGAGGCCTTGGTGATGATGTAGAGGCCCTCCATGATCAATTCCCCTTCCGACGGAGCGCTGGAAAAGGCTCCAAGATGGGATCTCACGGGTACAGAAAATTGCGGCGGTGGAAATAGTTTTTCGTGGTGCTCCTGGATGTTCTCGGGGTACGTAGATATATATAGGCGAAAGAAGTCCGTCATGGGAGCCACGAGGGGCCCACGAGGCAGGGGCGCCCCCCCCCTAGGATGCGCCCTACACCCTCGTGGCCGCCTTGGATGCTCCTTGACGTCCACTCCAAGTCTCCTGGATTGTGTTTGTTCCAAAAAGATCGCTCCCGAAGGTTTCATTCCGTTTGAACACCGTTTGATATTCCTTTTCTGCGAAAAACTGAAATATGCAAAAAAAAACACAATTTGGGTTGGGCCTCCGATTAGTAGGTTAGTCCCAAAAATGATATAAAATTGTATAGTAAAGCCCATAAACATCCAAAACGGGCAATATAATAGCATGGAACAATCAAAAATTATAGATACGTTGGAGACGTATCAAGCATCCCCAAGCTGAATTCCTTCTCGTCCTCGAGTAGGTAAATGATAAAACCGAATTTTTGATGTGGAATGCTACCTATCATATTTCTCAATGTAATTTTCTTTATTGTGGCATGAATGTTCAGATCTAAATGATTCAAAATAAAAGTTCATATTGACATAAGAATAGTAATACTTCAGGCATACTAACAAAGCAATCATGTCATCTCAAAATAACATGGCTACAGAAAGCTATCGCTACAAAATCATATAGTCTGGCTATGCTCTATCTTCATCACATAAAGTATTTAAATCATTCACAACCCCGATGACAAGCCAAGCAATTGTTCCATACTTTGATGTTCTCAAACTTTTTCAACTTTCACGCAATACATGAGCGTGAGCCATGGACATAACACTATATGTGGAATAGAATGGTGGTTGTGGAGAAGACAAAAAGGAGAAGATAGTCTCACATCAACTAGGCGTATCAACGGGCTATGGAGATGCCCATTAATAGATATCAATGTGAGTGAGTAGGGATTGCCATGGAACAGATGCACTAGAGCTATAAGTATATGAAAGCTCAACAAAAGAAACTAAGTGGGTGTGCACCCAACTAGCTTGCTCACGAAGACCTAGGGCATTTTGAGGAAGCCCATCATTGGAATATACAAGCCAAGTTCTATAATGTAAAATTCCCACTAGTATATGAAAGTGACAACATAGGAGACTCTCTATCATGAAGATCATGGTGCTACATTGAAGCACAAGTGTGGAAAAAGGATAGTAACATTGTCCCTTCTCTCATTTTCTCTCTTGTTTTGGTGGGCTTCTTTGGCCTCTTTTTTTTATTTGGGCTTCTTTGGCCTCTTTTATTTTTCATAAAGTCCGGAGTCTCATCCCGACTTGTGGGGGAATCATAGTCTCCATCATCCTTTCCTCACTTGGGACAATGCTCTAAAAATGAAGATCATCACACTTTTCTTTACTTACAACTCAAGAATTACAACTCAATACTTAGAACAAAATATGATCTATGTGGATGCCTCCGGCGATCTACCGGGATATGCAACGAATCAAGAGTGACATGTGTGAAAAAAAATTCAAGGTGGCCTTGCCACAAATAGAATGTCAACTACATGATCATGCAAAAGCAATATGACAATGATGGAGCGTGTCATAATAAACAGAACGGTGGAAAGTTGCATGGCAATATATCTCGGAATGGCTATGGAAATGCCATGATAGGTAGGCATGGTGGCTGTTTTGAGGAAGGTATATGGTGGGTGTATGGTACCGGCGAAAGTTGCGCGGCACAAGAGAGGCTAGCAATGGTGGAAGGGTTAGAGTGTGTATAATCCATGGACTCAACATTAGTCATAAAGAACTCATATACTCCTTGCAAAAATCTAGGAGTTATTGAAACAAAGTACTACGTTCATGCTCCTAGTGGGATAGATTGGTAGGAAAAGACCATCGCTCGTCCACGACCGCCACTCATAAGGAAGACAATCAAAAGAATAAATCATGCTCCAACGTCATCACATAATGGTTCACCATACGTGCATGCTACGGGAATCACAAACTTCAACACAAGTATTCCTCAAATTCACAATTACTCCACTAGCATGACTCTAATATTACCACCTTTATATTTGAAAACAATTATCAAGCATCAAGTTGATCATAGTATTCAATTCACTTCCTATGATAGTTTTTATTATACCCAACTTGGATGCCCATCATTCTAGGACCAATTTTATTACCATAGAAAATACCATGCTGTTCTAAAAGACTCTCAAAATAATATAAGTTAAGCATGAGAGATCAATAATTTCTACAAAATAAAACCACCGCCGTGCTCTAAAAAGATATAAGTGAAGCACTAGAGCAAAACTGTCCAGCTCACAAGATATAAGTGAAGCACATAGAGTATTCTAATAAATTCCGAATCATGTGTGTCTCTCCCAAAAGGTGTGTACAGAAAGGATGATTGTGGTACACTAAAAAGCAAAGACTCATATCATACAAGACGCTCCAAGCAATACACATATCATGTGGTGAATAAAAATATAGCTCCAAGTAAAGTTACCGATAGACGAACACGAAGGAGGGGAGGCCTTCTGGGGCATCGCCAAGCTTAGGATTTTGGTTGTCCTTAAATTATCTTGGGGTGCCATGGGCATCCCCTAGCTTAGGCTCTTGCCACTCCTTATTCCGTAGTCCATCAAATCTTTACCCAAAACTTGAAAACTTCAAAACACAAAACTCAACAGGAAATCTCATGAGCTCCGTTAGTGCAAGAAAGAAAAACCACCACTTGAGGTATTGTAATAAAGTCATTATTTATTTGTATTGGTGTTAAACCTACTGTATTAAAACTTCTCTATGGTTCATACCCCCCGATACTAGCCATAGATTCATCAAAATAAGCAAACAACACACACAAAACAGAATCTATCAAAAACAGAATAGTCTGTAGCAATCTGTAACTTTCGAATACTTATGGAACTCTAAAAATCCTAACAAAATATGAAGTCCTAGGAAATTTTTCTATTGATCTACTTCAAAAAGAATCAACTCAAAAGCACGTTTCTGTGATTTATTAGATTGTTTCTCGTGCGCACAAAAGTTTCTATTTTTCACCAAGATCAAATTAAATTTCACCCAAGATGATCCTATAGGTTCTACTTGGCACAAACACTAATTAAAATATAAAATCACATCTAAACAGAGGCTAGATGAATTATTTATTACTAAACAGGAGCAAAAAGCAAGGAACAAATTTAAAATTGGTTGCCTCCCAACAAGCGCTATCGTTTAACGCCCCTAGCTAGGCATAAAAGCGAGAATAGATCTAAGTATTGCCATAATGATAAGATAAATCACGAAAACTCATCTCATATTCCCTACATTCAGCAGCAAGTTTTCTTTGTGGCAAGCAAAAGTAATCAAAAGGGATAAATTTAATGGGACATGAGTCCCCAAAATCAAGCTTGGGAGGTATGGGTTCCTCCCTTGGCGCTTCATATTGCACAACTAATTCATCATTGTAAGCATTCTTTTGGCAGAAAGTCATGAGCCTATATTCAAGAGAAAATCCTAACTCATTGTTTCGAATGGGAAAATCATTGTTAAGTTCGGAAATTCTATCAACTAGAACATTGGTAGGAACCCTTTTTCTAAGGTTTTCATTAAAAGTAACATAATCTAGAGATTGTGAATGCATTATGTCCTCTTGATTGAAGAGGATTGCCTCTATGGGAGGACAGCCAGCGTCTACCTTATAGTGTGCAAAAATTTCTTTGGCTTCTTTTATTATGAATCTGAACTCATGAACCAAAAAGATAGTAGTTGCACGCTTAACAGAAGAATGCTCAATATTGGAAAAGTCTAGGAAAAATCCTTTGTACGCAAGGATGCATATGCATAAATTATATTTCAAGTTCAACTATAAGCAATGATATAGCATCCGCAAGACTATTGGTTCTATGAAGAATAGATCCACCCATAGCGGGTAAAGCACCGGCACAAGTAAAGAAATCTTAAATGACCCCTTTTCCAATAATATTACCACTACCGATTCGAAACTTTTTAGTATGTAAGATGGGTGGTTCTTCAATAGGATCATCAAAAGCATCAAAAATTCCCAAGTTATTATTATTGTCCTTATTAACGATAACCTCCCAGTTTCAGACATAGCGGCAGAAAAAACGAGGAACAAGCTAGAAAGAGGAGGACGGAAAATAGAGGGTGAATAAAACGACAAGGGTGAAATGGGGGAGAGGAATACGAGAGGCAAATGGCAAATAATGTACTGCGAGGGAGATGAGTTTGTGATTGGTACTTGGTATGTCTTGACTTGAGCGAAGACCTCCCAGGAAACGGCGCCAGAAATCCTTCTTGCTACCTCTTGAGCATGTGTTGGTTTTTCCCTTTAAGAGGAAAGGGTGATGCAGCAAAGTAGCATAAGTATTTCCCTTAGTTTTTGAGAACCAAGGTATCTATTCAGTAGCAGGCTCCACGCAAGTCCCTCGCACCTACACACACAAACAAGAACCTCGCAACCAACGCGATAAAGGGGTTGTCAATCCCTTCACGGCCACCTGCGAAAGTGAGATCTGATAGAGATAATATGATAAGATAAATATTTTTGGTATTTTTATGATATAGATTGAAAAGTAAAGATTGCAAAATAAAGTAGATTGGACACTTAAATGATAGAGAATAGACCCGGGGGCCATAGGTTTCACTAGTGGCTTCTCTCAAGATAGCATAAGTATTACGGTGGGTGAACAAATTACTGTCAAGCAATTGATAGAAAAGTGCATAGTTATGAGAATATCAAGGCATGATCATGTATATAGGCATCACGTCTGTAACAAGTAGATCGACTCCTGCCTACATCTACTACTATTACTCCACACATCGACCGCTATCTAGCATGCATCTTGATCTAGCATGCATCTTGATTATTAAGTTCATAAGAACAGAGTAACGCATTAAGCAAGATGTCATGATGTAGAGGGATAAACTCAAGCAATATGATATAAACCCCATCTTTTTATCCTCGATGGCAACAATACAATATGTGCCTTGCTGCCCCTACTGTCACTGGGAAAGGACACCGCAAGATTGAACCCAAAGCTAAGCACTTCTCCCATTGCAAGAAAGATCAATCTAGTAGGCCAAACCAAACTGATAATTTGAAGAGACTTGCAAAGATAAACAATCATACATCAAAGAATTCAGAGGAGATTCAAATATTTATCATAGATAAACTTGATAATAAACCCACAATTCATCGGATCTCGACAAACACACCGCAAAAAGAGTTACATCGAATAGATCTCCAAGAAGATCGAGGAGAACTTTGTATTGAGATTCAAAGAGAGAGAGAAGAAGCCATCTAGCTAATAACTATGGACCCAAAGGTCTGTGGTAAACTACTCACAACTCATCGGAGAGGCCTTGGTGATGATTTAGAGGCCCTCCATGATCGATCCCCCTCTGGCGGAGCGCCGGAAAAGGCTCCAAGATGGGATCTCACGGGTAAAGAAGGTTGCGGCGGCGGAAATAGTTTTTCGTGGTGCTCCTGGATATTCTCGGGGTACGTAGATATATATATAGGCAACAGAAGTCGGTCAGGGGAGCCACGAGGGGTCCACGAGGCAGGGGGGCACCCCCCCCCTAGGGCACGCCCTACACCCTCGCGGCCGCCTTGGCTGCTTCTTGACGTCCACTCCAAGTCTCCTGGTTTGCGTTTGTTCCAAAAAGATCCCTCCCAAAGGTTTCATTCCATTTGGACTCCGTTTGATATTCATTTTCTGCGAAACACTGAAATAGGCAAAAAACAGCAATTCGGGCTGGGCCTCCGGTTAGTAGGGTAGTCCCAAAAATGATATAAAAATGTATAGTAAAGCCCATAAACATCCAAAACGGGTAATATAATAGCATGGAATAATCAAAAATTATAGATATGTTGGAGACGTATCAGCTACCAGGGCGTCCCTCATTCAGCAACCGGAACACCATAGCCGCGCCCGGCAGGCCGAAGGGCATGCAGACATAGCTGTGAGGTGGACCCTCGCATCGGCTGACATGAGATGGCCAGATGAGCTGCCGAGACGTGGCCCTGTTGAGCCCGGGGATGTCGATGCAGATGCGGAACTCCTTACCCTCACCGGGGCAGTGAGCAGCGCCTCATGGCAGGCGACAATCGCCTTGCAGAACCCTTGCCTCTTGAATCTCCTCGATAGCCTTGCTCATAAACTCCTGAATGCCTAGTGCCTCCCGCCCGGTGCCTTCTCCTCGGAAGCGTGCTCTGAAGAGCGCCTCCACATGGTGCCCGAGCGCCTCCCTCGTGACTCTGGCTAGGTCTGAGGCCCTCCCAAGGAGAGCCCTCGAGCCCAGCCTGGGAGCGGTGCCGGGCGCGCCTTCCTATGCAATGGGTGAAGGTGCCGTAGCCAGGGACGCGAGGCTCAGCGCGGTGTCCTTGGGCGATGCTCCCTCATGAGACCCCTATCCCAGCTGCAGCTTCTTCGTCTTGGGGGCGACCTCATGAGGGAGGGCGCCGCCTTCATCTTCAGGGTTCTCGACCGCTGCAGCCTGGAAGGCGCGCTCGAGGGAGCACACCGCGTCCTTCTCTTGACATGCGACCGTGATGACACCGTCGCTTCCTGGCATCCTGAGGACGTTGTAGCCGTGGTGCGTGGCTGCCATGAACTTGCCCAGTGCTGGGTACCCTTGGATGGCATTGTAGGGCAGACGGATGTCGGCGACGTCGAAGTCGATGAGCTTGGTGCGGTAGTTGTTGCGCTCGCCGAAGGTGACAGGGAGGCGAACCTGCCCTATCGGATGTGTAGAACCATCGGTCACTCCCGAAAATGGCTTCATTGGGTGAAGCTGGTAGTACGACACTTGGAGCCTGTCAAACGTCTGAACGGACTGGACATTGAGCCCTGCTCCGCCATCAATGAGAGTCTTGGTGACGACCACGTTGCTGATGACGGGAGAGTAGAGCATGGGGAGCGCGCCAGCAGCGGCCGCACACTTGAGATGGTCTGAGGAGCTGAAGGTGATGGTGCACTTGGACCACTTGAGAGGGCGAGTTGCTTCGGGCCTAGGGAGCGCGACATTCACCTCGCGCGCGAACTGCTTGAAGATGCAGTGGGAAGCTAGGGCCTATGAGCCGCCCAAGATGCAGGCGATGTCCCGAGGCTCCTGGAAGCCCCCAGCCCCCTCGTCTTGGTGGTGATCTTCATTCCTTCTTGGTGGTGGAAGAAGTGGAGGCAGAGCTGCATTGCCCTGAGGGTGGTCCTCATGAGGCTGCTCCCTCCAGGCACCCTCACGAGGTTGGCCCTGCCAGTGGTCCTCCCGAGGCTGGTCGCACCAGTCCTGACGGCGGTCGCATCCGTCCCAGCGTCCTCCGCCTCGGCCACCTCCACGACTGTAGCCTCGATTGTTGCGCTCGGGGCATCGACCGAGGCGCCCGTCACGGAGGGCCCTGAGCTCCTGACAGTCGTTGGTGTTGTGGTTGTGAACATTGTGGAAGGCGTAGAAGGGTCGGTTGCTCTTGGATGACTCGGGGTGGTCGCAGCCGTGCTTCATTGCTGGCTCAGCCGCAAGCATGGCCGGCCCCTTGCGCTTCACATCCTTGGCCTTGGCCTTCTTGTCTTCTAGGTCAGCATCGGGGATCTCGAGGAGGGAGAGGCGCCTCTCCTCAGCCCTTGCACACTTGTTCGCCATGTTGAACATCTCTAGGGCTATGCAGAGATCCTCATGGATGGTGAGCTCCTCCTTCATCTTGACGTCGTGGACGCCATTAGTGAACACCGAGATGATGGCCTTGTCCGACACCTTGGGAATCTTGAGGCGAACATTGTTGAAGCGTTGGATATACTTCTGCAGGGTCTCTCCAGGTTTCTTCTTGATGCAACGTAGGTCACCCATGGCCGGTGGACGGTCACGAGTGCCCTAGAAGTTGGCGATGAAGCGGCCGCACATCTCCTCCCAGGAAGAGACCGACCCCTCGGGTAGGTTTAGGAGCCAAGAACGCTCGCCATCCTTGAGGGCCATCAGGAACCAGTTTGCCATGATCTTCTCGTCGCCGCTGGCCGCCTCGATGCTCATCTCATAGAGCTGCAGGAACTCGGCGTGGTCGGCGGTGCCGTCGTAGCACAGAGGCAGGTCTGGCTCGAACCTGCTTGGCTAGACGATGTTGCAGAGCTTCGAGGTGAACGCGTGGCATCCTGATGTGGCCCCTGGAGCCCGTGGAGGGGGTGGAACCTGGTTCTAGTGCACATGCACTGCCACCTCCTATGGCGGCACGCAGGCCTGGTGCGGGGGTGCTGGAAGTACGCACACTTCTCCTTGAGGTCGCTGCACCACCTGGCAGCTCACATCGTCCCGAGCAGGCACCGGGCGCAGCGGGTCGCACCGTGGTGCCACACACCTTGGCCCGACGACTACGCCCTGGGCCAGAGGTGGTGGAGGAGCCCCGTGAGCCACGTCGCCCGTGGCAGGTGGCTGCTGAGGCAGTGAGCAGGCCAGGGCGGTGGAGCCCCCGGCCACGCTAACAAGCTCAGCGATCCGCTCGAGCCACTCCTCATAGAAGTTGCCAACCGGGCGGTAAAGAAGGAGCTCCCGCGCCATGAGTAGAGCGGCCTGCGCGTCTGCCTGGCCGTGACACACGTGGGAGGATGAGGCTGCTGGAGTCAGTGATGGAGTTGCGGTGCGCCCGTCACGGCGCGACAACGGGTGCAGCGAAGAAGCTTGCCGCTCGTGGCCGGTAGGGCCCGTGGCGGTGCCGGCCACCAGAGACGGAGCACAACGAGCACAACCATCGCCCGCCGGAGCCGTCTGAGCAACGCGAGCGGCAACTATGGCCCAACGCTCGGCGCGAGCTCGGCGCGCGTCGGCCATGGAGGTGTCGAAGTGGCGGTGGATCGATCAACGGAAGAGAAGATCCGACGCACCCCTACCTGGCACGCCAAATGTTGGATTACAGGTTCCGCAAACCCTCGAGAGGTTTGAACTCTGGGGTGCATGTGGAGATCTCAACCTGCCCAGCCTGCCTACTCGGGATCCTCCTAAGCCTAGCGCGACAAGCTCGAAGAGACAAAGAGACACATCAGTTTATCCTGGTTCGGGGCACCTTGCGGTGTAATACCCTACTCCAGCGTTTGGTGGATTGCCCCAGAGGGCTGAGGATGAACTAGTATAGTGGATGAAATGGCCTCAAGAGGTGAGGTGTTCTTGAGCTCGAGAGAGCTGAGGGGGTGTGAACCAGATCGGATCAGAATGCCACTCTATGGTGGTGGCTTAGTCCTATTTATAGTGGCCTCAGTCCTCTTCCCAAATGTTGGCGGGAAGGGATCCCAGAACAACCGGATTTGAAAGGGGACAAGTAGTACAACTTATCCTGACAAAAGTAGTCTTTGCCTACGAAAAGCCTCTGGTCGTGACGTTGCGGTGGGCTCGGCGATGACCTCCGTCCTGCCGTCCTGGCGGTCTTAGTCTTGTTGCACCAGATTGGAAACCTTTGGTTGATTCCTCAGGACTCCGCGCATGTGGCTTGCCCCCGTGCACCGAAGAGGAAACCTGCGCTCTGTGCCCGCCCGGCGCCCGCCTGGCCCTGGTCGTCATGGCTCACGTCAGCCGAGCCTCGTGAGGTATACCTTGCATAGAACTCTCCGCCCCTCGGGAGCCAGCCTGAGGAGGCCGGTCCCCTCGGGGGTCTTGGCACCGTCCGCCTCATGAGGCTTGGCCCCTCGAGATGGTCTTGAACTGCTGATGCTGAAGCTGGGCCTTACCAGGCCGTCGTTGGAGGCACGTGGTGGGGCGCGGGCAGGTAGGGCTAGATACCCCATATCTAGAACGTCGACATCTTCTCGTGAGTTTTTAAAAGTTCCCGATGATCTTCTAAAGTAGTTTCATGAGCTAACTTAAGAGTGTTTAGTTCTTTAGTTAGACGCTCAATTTCCTTCTTATCATTGTCTTTCGTTTCATCTTGATTAGCATCATTAATAGCATTTTCATCATAGTATTCATCACTAGAGTTGTCAACAAGTAAATCATCATCACCTAGCAAGTCATCTTCATCACTATTGAAATCAACATACTCGGGGTGTGTTACCTTGGGGCCTTTGGCCATGAAGCATCTTCCAATTCCTTCATTTGGTGAATCAAATATGTCATAGGAGTTGGTTGACACAAGTGCTAGACCAGCAACACCTTCATCTTGAGTATATTCGGAGTCGGAGTGATAACTTCTCTCGGAGTTGTGGTCGGAGTCTGAGCCGGATACCCATTCACCAACATGAGCTTGATGTCTTTGTTTTGTGTAGCTCCTTGATGACTTGTCCTTCCTTTTTGAATCCTTGCTTCTTCGAGAGGTTCTTCGTTCATAGCGATCATCTCTAGTCCTTCTCTCTCTTGGAGGTGATTCTTCCCTTTTGGTTCTCCTTTTAGGTGAGTCTTCTCTTCTTTTGTAGGGAGCCGTACACTCATTGGAGTAGTGTCCGGGTCTTCCACAATTGTAGCAATTTTGCTCATGACTAGAAGATCTTTTGTCATTGTAGGACCTTGACTTGGAACTTCTTTCCTTGCTTCTACTCTTGTAGAATTTGGTGAAGTTCTTCACCATTAAGCTCAATTCTTCATTGAAGGCGTGTTTCTCACTTGATGATGTAGGAGTGTCACATGAGGCTTTGTAAGCACCACTAGACTTGTTGTGAAGCTCTTCTTTATCCTTGAGTGACATCTCATGAGCAACAATCCTTCCAATGACTTTGACTGGCTTGAGATCTTTGTAATTTGGCATCATTTGGATCAAAAGTGCACATGGTATCATATTTTCCATCCAAGGCTCTTAGGATCTTCTTGATGATGAATTTGTCGGTCATCTCTTCACTTCCTAAGTCGGCAATATCATTTGTGATGGGAGCAAGCCTAGAGTACATTTCAGCAACACCTTAACCATCCTTCATTTTGAACTTGTCAAGTTGACTTTGAAGCACATCCAACTTGGATTCCTTGAGGGAGTTGGTACCTTCATGCATATCAATCAAAGTATCCCAAAATTCCTTTGCATTCTCAAGACGGCTGATTTTGTTGAATTCTTTGGGGCACAATCCATTGAAGAGGATATCACAAGCTTGAGCATTGTATTGCAACATCTTCAATTCTTCCTCGGTAGCTTCATGATTCGCTTCTCTCCCATCGAAGAATTCACCTTGCAAACCAATACACACAATAGCCAAAATGGCGGGGCTATGTCCAGGAACATGCATTTTCATCTTATGTTTCCAACTAGCAAAATTAGTACCATCAAAGTAAGGACCTCTACGGTGGTAATTTCCCTCGCTAGATGCCATACTCTCCTAGGTTGTGAAACCAAGGCTATGATCACCAAAGCTATGGAAATCAAGGCAAATGGAGACCAAAGCTCTGATACCACTTGTAGGATCGAAAGTATGTCTAGAGCGGGGTGATTAGACTACTTGACCAAATAAAAACCTAGCCTTTTCCCAATTTTAATTCTTGGCAGATTTGAGCAACCTAGCACTAGTCAAGTAATCAACCTACACATGCAATTCTAAGAGTATAGCAACGGAATGTAAATCATTGCATATGAAGGTAAAGGGGAGGAGTTTGGAGGGAGCAAACGCATTGTTGACATGGAGATTTTTGGCGTGGTTCCGATAGGTGGTACTATCGTACATCCACGTTGATGGAGACTTCAACCCACAAAGGGTATCGGCTGTGTGAGTCCATAGAGGGCTCCACCCATGAAGGGTCCACGAAGAAGAAACCTTGTCTATCCCACCATGGCCATCGCCCACGAAGGACTTGCCTCACTTGGGTAGATCTGCACGAAGTAGGCGATCTCCTTGCCCTTACAAACTCCTTGGTTGAACTCCACAATCTTGACGGAGGCTCCCAAGTGACACCTAACCAATCTAGGAGACACCACTCTCCAAAAGGTAATAGATGGTGTCTTGATGATGAACTCCTTGCTCTTGTGCTTCAAATGATAGTCTTCCCAACACTCAACTCTCTCTCGATTTGGCTATGGTGGAAAGATGATTTGAGTGGAAAGCAACTTGGGGAAGGCTAGAGATCAAGATTCTTGTGGTTGTCATGGAATGTCTTGGTCTCAACACATGAATAGGTGGTTCTCTCTCAGAAAATGAATGGTGGAAGTGTAGGCACGTTCTGATGGCTCTCTGCATGAATGAAGAGTGGGTGGAGGGGTATATATATCCCCACACAAAATCTAACTGTTACACACAGATTCCCAAACTCAGTGAGATCGAATGGTGAAACTCGGTCAGACCGATTCAGGTCAAAATATGAATGTTAGGCTTTTCGGTGGGACCGATATGATCAACTCGGTGGGACCGATATGCTAGGGTTAGGGCATAACATAATCTCGGTGAGACTGGTCACATGAACTTGGTGGGACTGATTTTAGTAATAGGCACACAGGGGGTTGGTCACGCAAACTTGGTAGGACCGATTCACTCATTTCGGTGGGACCAAAACATTATGAAAAGGAAATAGGGAGTTTCCATTGCTAACTCAGTGGGACCGATCGATCATTTCGGTGAGACCGAAACGTTACGAAGGGAAACAGAGAGCTTGCAATCCCATCTCGGTGAGACCGAGATCCCTATCGGTGAAACAAAAGTGATTAGGGTTTGTGGCAGTGGCTATGTCAAATGAACTCGGTGCCGCCAGATAGATGAAATCGGTGGGGGCCGAGTTTGACTTTTAGGTTTAGGACATATGTGGAAATGAGAAAGTGGCTGAGGGTTTTGGAGCATATCACTAAGCATTTTGAGCAAGCAAGCCATTAAGCAACACCTCATCCCCTTTTAACAGTATTGGCTTTCCTATGGACTGAATGTGATCTTGGATCACTAAAAAGAAATGTAGAGTCTTGAGCTTGTTGCCAATATGTGTCCTTAGCATTTTGAGGGGTCCACATCTCTAGTCCATGCCATGCCAATCATTGAACTTTCTGAAATGATCATCTTGAAAGAGCATTAGTTCAATGAGCTATACGTTGTTCAGAATTACCAAAACTACCCAGGGATTAGTTGCACTTTCACCATCCTATAACCTGTAACAATTCTTTGTGGAATCAATTCATTCTTACCATTAGGGACAATAGTAATACCTCCCTTCTTAGGGACAAAATGAACAGGACTTACCCACCTACTATCAGCAATAGGATAAATTATACTTGCCTCCAAAAGCTTTAGTATTTCATTTCTTACCACTTCTTTCATCTTATGATTTAACTATTGTTGATGATCAACAACTGGTTTAGCATCAGGCTCCAAATTAATTTTGTGCTGACATAGAGTGGGACTAATGCCTTTAAAATCATCAAGGGTATATCCAATAGTGGCACGGTGCTTTATCGGAGTTTTCAATAATATCTTTTCTTTATGCTCTGAAAGGTTAGCACTAATAATAATAGGATATATCTTCTTTTCATCAAGATAAGCATGTTTCGAAGTATCAGGTAATTGTTTAAGCTCAAACACGGGATCACTCTTGGATGGAGGAGGATCCCCAAGGATTTGAAGAAGCAAATTGTGTTTCAAAACAGACCCTTGATTAAAGAATATTTCATCTAATTCCTTTCTTTCATTCATAAACATATCATTTTCAATGTCTAGCAAATATTGTTCTAAAGGATCAGTAGGAGGCACAGCAATAGAAGAAAGACCAATAATTTCATCCTTACTAGGAAATTCTTTATCAAGGGGTTGTCTATGAAATTTAGAAAAAATAAAATCATGAGACATATCCCCGAAACCGAGAGTAACAATATCTTTCTCATAGTTTATCTTAGCATTAATTGTATTCAAGAAAGGTCTACCAAATATAATGGGACAAAAATCGTCTTGTGGGGAACCAAGAACAAGAAAATCAGTAGGGTATTTTATTTTCCCACAAGACTTCAACATCTCTAACTATCCCAATTGGGGATATAGTATCTCTATTGGCAAGCTTAATAGTAACATCAATATCTTCTATCTCAGTAGGTGCAATATCATTCATAATTTCTTGATATAAGGTAAAAGGAATTGCACTCACACTAGCACGCACATCACATAAGCCATGATAACAATGATCTCCTATTTTAACAGAAACAACAGGCATGCCAACAGCATGTTTATGTTTATCTTCAATATCGGGTTTAGCAATCCTAGCAGCTTCATCACAGAAATAAATAACATGGCCATCAGTATTATCGACCAAGAGATCTTTAACCATAGCAACACTAGGTTCAACTTTAATTTGTTCATGGGGTGTAGTTGTTCTAGTATAACTCTTACGAACCACATTTCAAGCTTTAACATGATCCTTGATTCTAACAGGAAAAGGTGGTTTATCAATATAAGCAGAAGGAATAACAGGATCAACATTATAAGTAATAGTTTCTTCTTCAACTTTAATAGGTTCTACTACTTTAACTTCAATGGGAGGATGATACTTAAACCACTTCTCCTTAGGGAGATCAACATGAGTAGAAAATGATTCACAGAAAGAAGCTACTATCTCAGAGTCAAGTCCATATTTAGTGCTAAAATCATGAAAGGCGTCGATATCCATAAAAGTTTTAACACAATCAAACTTAAGGTTTATACCTGACTCCTTAACTTTGTCGAGTTCCTAATCTTCAGATTTGCGTTTTATTCTTTCCAATAAATCCCATTTGAATTCAGTAGTCTTCTTCATAAAGGGACCAGTACAAGAAGTATCGAGCAAGGATTGATCATTACGAGAAAGCCGAGCATAAAAGTTCTGAATAATAATTTCCCTTGAGAGCTCATGATTGGGGCATGAATATAACATTGAATTAAGCCTCCACCAAGCTTGAGCGATACTTTCTCCTTCACAACACCCAAAATAATAAATATAATTCCGATCATGATGAACCAGACGCATAGGATAAAACTTCTGACGAAATTCCAATTTCAATTAGTTGTAGTTCCAAGATCCAATACCATCACATAGCCTATACCATGTCAATGCCTTTCCCTTCAAAGATAAAGGGAATACCTTCTTCTTGACTTCATCCTCGGGATAACCTGCAAGCTTAAATAATCCAGAAAGTTCGTCCACATATATTAGGTGCATATCAGGATGTATTTTTCAATCTCCTGCATAAGGATTAGCTAACAGTTTCTCTATCATAACTAAAGGAATTTCATAATAAATAATTTCAGTAGGTTCAATTGGTTGAGGGGAAACTCTTTGCTCTTCTGAACGGGGTGAAGATACCCCAAATAAACCCCTCAAAGGATCATTTTACATAGTAACAAGTGACAGTAAATTTCAGCACACTATATAAATGTTTCCTTATCGAATTCCACTTACCAAAGGCGCTTCGCTCCCCGGCAACAGCGCCAGAAAAGATTCTTGACGACCCACAAGTATAGGGGATCTATCGTAGTCCTTTCTATAAGTAAGTGTGTCGAACCCAACGAGGAGCAGAAGGAAATGACAAGCGGTTTTTAGCAAGGTTTTCTCTGCAAGCACTGAAATTATCGGTACCAGATAGTTGTGTGATAAGATAATTCACAACGGGTAACAAGTAACAATAGTAACTAGGGTGCAGCAAGGTGTCCCAATCCTTTTTGTAGCAAAGGAAAATCCTGTACGGACTCTTATATAAAGCAAAGTGCTCCCGGGGACACATGGGAATTACTGTCAAGCTAGTTTTCATCGTGCTCATATGATTCGTGTTCGTTACTTTGATAATTTGATATCTGGGTGGACCGCTGCTTGGGTGTTGTCCTTCCTTGCACAAGCCTTCCACTTATTATTAACCCATCTCGCAAGCATCCGCAACTGTGAAAGATGAATTAAGATAAATCTAACCGTAGCATGAAACATATGGATCCAAATCAGCGCCTTACGAAGCAACACATAAACTAAGGTTTAGGCTTCTGTCACTCTAGCAACCCATCATCTACTTATTACTTCCCAATGCCTTCCCCTAGGCCCAAATCATGGTGAAGTGTCATGTAGTCGATGTTCACACAACACCATAGCGGAGAGGCAACGGACATCTCATCAAAATATCGAACGGATACCAAATTCACATGATTACTTGTAACAAGACTTCTCCCATGTCTTCAGGAACAAATGTAACCACTCACAAAGCATATTCATGTTCATAATTAGAGGAGTATTAATTATCATTAAGGATCTGAACATAAGATCTTCCATCGAACAAACCAACTAGCATCAACTACAAGGAGTAATCAACACTACTAGCAACCCGCATGTACCAATATGAGGTTTTGAGACAGAGATTGGATACAAGAGATAAACTAGTGTTTGAGAGGAGATGGTGCTGGTGAGGATGTTGATGGAGATTGACCACCTCTCGATGAGAGGATCGTTGGTGATGACGATGGCTTTGATTTCCCCCTCCCGGAGGGAAGTTTCCCCGGCAAAACAACTCCGTTGAAGCCCTAGATTGGTTCTGCCCTGGTTCTGCCTCGAGATGGCGGCTCTTAGTCCCTAAAGCTTCATTCTGATTTTTTCCACGTCAAAACACACCATATAGCAGAAGATGGGCACCGGAGGCCTACCAGGGGGCCCACAAGGTAGGGGGCGCGCCCAGGGGGTAGGATGCACCCTCCACCATTGTGGATGGCTGGTGGGCCCCCTATGGTGCTTTCTTCGCCCAATATTTTTTATTAATTCCAAAATGACTCTCCGTAAAGTTTTAGGACTTTTGGAGTTGTGCAGAATAGATCTCTAATATTTGCTCCTTTTCCAGCCCAGAATTCTAGTTGCCGGCATTCTCCCTCTTCATGTAAACCTTGTAAAATAAAATAGAAAAAGCATAAGTATTGTGCTATAATGTGTAACAACAACCCATAATGCAATAAATATTGATATAAAATCATGATGCAAAATGGACATACCATTCGTTGATGCACTTCTCTCTACTCCGACATCAACGAACACGTGTGCTGCAAGTCAGAGGATTTCACCACCAGGAGCTTCAGGAGATCAAGCCTAGAGCGATGTTTAGCTCTATACTTATTTGACATTTTTAGTACTTGTTTCCAAAGGGGGAGAATAGTATAGATCATTAGGCTTTGAGAGAGTTTGAGGGTGCTTTCTTTTCCTTTTGTTCGTTTCTTTTCCTTGAGAGATGCTTGCTACTTTGAGTTACCTTGAGCTAGATGCACATATGAGACTACATTATTGTGTGCTTGATCATACCATACCTTAATGCTTTGCTTGCTTGAATTCATTCATATGCTCTCGTACGATCTTTCACTTGTTTGTTTGGTGATGAGTTCTAATTATTATAAAATCATATCATTTTGAGCGTTCCACCAAGATGTATGTGACATGGAATAGCAAACCAGGATCCGATTGTGCATTTGCATTCAAACGCAAATTTTTAATAATGAAAAAATTTAGGGGGAGCTCTTGCTTATCACATGCTTCTCAAAGCGATGATGTATTTCATTCATTATATCATTTGTCGAAGCTTTGATCCATCTGTTATCAACAATTACCAAAAAGGGGGAGATTGAAAGTGCAACTAATCCTCGGGTGGTTTTGGTAATTAATAACAACATATATGTCATTAATCTAATGAATCTTGGTGTAAGATTTCAGAAAAGATCAATGATTGGCATGGCAAGGACTAATGGATGTGGACCCCTCAAAATGTCAAGGATAAAGAATTGACTACCCCAAGACTCTACATTTTTTGGTTTAGTGATCCAAGATCACATTGAGTCCCTTAGGAAGGCCAATACTATTATAAGGAGATGAGGTATTGTTGATGAGGTTGTTGCTCAAGGGCTTATTAGTGTTGCTCTAGAAAAACCTCAATCACTTTCTCAATCACATCTGGCCAAAACCCTAGTACTTTATTTCGGCCCCACAAATATGACCTACTCTGGACCCATCGAGATGATCATTCCATTGCCATAGCCAAAACCCTAGCAATTCGGTTTGACCGAAATGGTTTCTGTGATGAAGTTGCTTCATTTGGACATCACTGAGATGAACCGATCGAAATTACCAAAATGAGGTTCTGCCCTAGCCATTCCACTTCGGTCCCACCGAGTTGGTATAATTGGTCTCACCAAAAAGCCTAACGGTCAAGTCCTTTGCCCTAGTCGGTCTCACCGAGATTTCATGTCGGTGCCACCGAGTTGGGTCAATGACTTCTAATGGTTGGATTTTTTGTGCTGCCTATTTATACTCCTCCACCACCACCTACTCTTTAAGAGACCCACCAGAACGAAACACAACTTCCACCATTCATTTTCTGAGGGAGAACCACCTACTCATGTGTTGAGATCAAGATATTCCATTTCTACAATTCAAACCTTAATTTCTAGCCTCTTCAAGTTGCTTTCCACTTCAATCCTTCTCCTACCCAAGCCAAATTTCTGAGAGAGAGATTGAGAGTTGACGAGACTATCATTTGGAGCACAAGAGCAAGGAGTTCATCACCAACACAACATCTATTACCTTTTGTAGAGTGGTGTCTCATAGATTGGTTAGGTGTCACTTGGGAGCCTTAAAGATCATGTGGAGTTGAACCAAGGAGTTTGTAAGGGCAAGGAGATTGCCTACTTCGTGAAGATCTACCCGAGTGAGGCTAGTCCTTCATGGACAGAAGCCATGGTGGAATAGACAAGGTTGCTTCTTCATGGACCCTTCATGGGTGGAACCCTCCATGAACTCGCGCAGCCGTTACCCTCTGTGGGTTGAAGTCTCCATCAACATGGACGTACGATAGCAATAGCTATCGGAATTACGCCAAAAATCATCATGTCTTCATTGCGTTTGAAATCTCCAAACCCCACATTTACTTACTTGTGCAATGCATTACTTTCCGCTGCTATACTCTTAGAATTGCATGTGTAGGGTGATATTAGACTTGCTAGAATTCCTAAAATCTTCCCACAACTAGGAAAAGGGTAGATTTTTATTTGGTCAAGTAGTCAAATCACCCCCTCTAGACATACTTTCGATCCAACATATCCCAACACTAAGAAAGCCTATGTCTCATGGAAGCAGGTTTAGGACCTTGTGCCCAACCTCCGGCCACTACCAGATCAGTCTCGAAATCCGTTATCGGGGGAGGGAGTGGCGGTGGACAAAGGGTTATTATCGGTTTAGAAATTCCCGAATATATGCAACACCTAAGAGATGGTCACTACTGCTACCACCTCATCATGGGATAACATGCTCTATCCTGTTGCTGGGGCGTTAAAAGGATAGTCCACTGCCCACATCTGCCATTATCGAGCCACCTCCATGTCCATGCCGATATGGGCACAACGACCACCTGGCCAAGAGGACAACCATCATCACTGATCCCAGAACTGCCCATCATGCTGCCAGCTTGCACTATGACATGGATGTCTCTTAGGCAATCGTTGTTGTGAGCTGCACTGGTCAAGTCACTCTAGAGCTCATGGAGAGAACTAGTCTTGTCAACCATTATTGATCGAGTGCACTTCACTTGTTCGCATCCACATGTGGCAATGAGGAGAGTGAGGGCATGGCGGCTATATGATAACTTGAGCATAAACAAAAATAAAGTGTTACTAATAAAATGACCGGTGCTTATATCGTTCATTCAAAGAATAGAAAAGATGGGGAAATATATGCCAAAATTAAAGTTAAAATGTAGGAGAATGGAGGGAATTATGTTTATGCCACGTGGTTCTCCAATAAGAAAGAGCATTTCTAGGCGGCAATCAACTAATTTTAAGGGGAAATCAGTCGAGTTGGTAATGTCTGATCTGCCTCGTGTAGCCGTCAGATGGGGTCAATGTGCCATCACTTCCTTCTCTCCCGAGTCAGCAAACTAAACTTCACAACAGAATATTAGTATTCTAAAAGCATGACCATTCCATGGTGTAGAGCTTCCTGATACGTCTCCAACGTATCTATAATTTTTGATTGTTCCATTCTATTATATTATAAACTTTGGATGTTTTATATGCATTAATATGCTATTTTATATTATTTTGGGACTAACTAATTAACCTAGTGCCCAGTGGCAGAATCTGTTTTTTCCTTGTTTTTTGCTTTCGCAGAAAAGGAATACGAAACGGAGTCCAAACGGAATAAAACTTTAAGATGATTTTTCTTGGACCAGAAGAACCTACAAGACTTGGAGATGAAGTCGGAAGCCCACGAGGAGACGACAAGTTGTAGGGGCGCGCCCCCTGGGCTTGTGGGCCCCTCGGGAGTCCCCTGCACTGCCTCTGAGTTCTATAAATATCCAAATATTCCACAAACCCTAGGGGAGCAGCCAGAAATACTTTTCCACCGCCGCGGGTCTATGTTCCCATTAGATCCCATCTTGGGGCCTTTTCTAGTACTTCACCGGAGGGGGAATCGATCACAGAGAGACTCTACATCAACATTGCTGCCCTACTGATGATGTGTGAGTAGTTTACCGCAGACATATGGTTCCATAGCTAGTAGCTAGATGGCTTCTTCTCTCTCTTTGATCTTCAATACAATGTTCTCCTCGATGCTCTTGGAGATCTATTCGACGTAATCTTATTTTGCGGTGTGTTTGTCGAGATCCAATGAATTGTGGATTTATGATCAGATTATATATGAATAATATTTGAGTCTTCTTTGAATTCTTATATGCATTATTTGATAGCTCTGTATTTCTCTCCGATCTATCGATTTGGTTTCGCTAACTAGATAGGTTTTTCTTGCAATGGGAGTGATGGGTTGAATCTTGCAGTGTTCTCTCCCTGTGAAAGAAGGGGCAATAAGAAACATATTGTACTGTTGCCATTAAGGGTAAAAAGATGGGGTTTATATCATATTGCTTGAGTTTATCCCTCTATATTATGTCATCCTACTTAAAGCATTACTCTGTTCTTATGAACTTAATACTCTAGATGCAGGCAGGAGTCAGTCGATGTGTGGAGTAATAGTAGTAGATGCAGAATCATTTCGGTCAACTTGTCACGGACGTGATGCCTATTGATACGTCTCCGACGAATCTATAATTTTCTTATTGTTCCATGTTGTTATATTATCATTCTTGGATGTTTTACAATCATTTTATAGTCATTTTATATCATTTTTTGGTACTAACCTATTGACATAGTGCCCAACATCAGTTGCTGTTTTCTGCATGTTTTTTACATTGCAGGAAATCAATATCAAAAGGAGTTCAAATGCAGAGAAACTCCTGGAGGATTTTTTTGGGCTAGAAGACATCAAGTGGGCCAAGGAAACACTTGGGGGTGACTGGAGGTGAGCGGCACCCACCAGGGTGCGCCAGGAGGCCCAGGCGCGCCCTAGTGGGTTGTGCCCACCTTGGGTGCCCCCTGAACCACCTCTTTGCTCTATAAATACCCCAATATTCCGGAAACCCTGGGGGAGTCCACGAAAATCAAATCCAACCGCCGCCGAGTCCAAAACCACCATATCCAATCTAGACATCGTCATGGAGGGGTTCACCAATATCGATGTAGTTCTAGCAGACATCAAAAGGAATTTGTGGTGCCGTTGCTGGGGAGGATCTTGAACATCAACCAGGTTCCTAATCACAAATCTCATCTCCTCGCTATTTACATTATTTGCCATTTGCCTCTCATTTTCCTCTCCCCCACTTCCCAAAATTTGCCGTTTTATTCGCCCTCTTTTTCGTTCGCCGTTTTCTCATCAGATCTATTCGTGTTCTTGTTTCGCTATGGCTAGTTTGAATGCTCCTCCTTTGTTACCACACTTTGAAGTTCTATACTTCAAACAAAAACAAGGAGAAAATTTGAAAGATGCTTGGTATTGTCTTATGGAGTCTTACCGTGTTTGTAATCTAAAGGGAGATGCAAAAATATTGCTTAGAAATTTTTACATAGGATTGGCTTTGCATCATAGACAACTCTTAGATTTTGCCGCAAAAGGGAATTTTATCGAACTTGATGTCAATGTTGCCTATGAAATTTTAGAAGGAATTTTGGGGGTTCCACCACAAAAGAAAGGGTTTTATTTCACCCCAGAAGGAGTCCAAATTTTGGACAAACTCGGTGATTTTCATAAACATATGGTTCAATTGAAAAAATATAATGAACCTCTCAAACATCTCAATGGTAGTATCAATCGTATGAATACTTTGATTTCACTTTGCAATAAACGGTTGGATATTTTATATCTCAAAATGGTTTCTTTTCCAAAAAAATTAGGGAAGTGTAAAGAGGCTCCCGGATGAAAAGACCCTTACTAAAGTAGCAAAGATACCAGATGACAAAACTTAGATCCTATGCATTATGCCTAGCTAGGGGCGTAAAACGATAGCGCTTGTTGGGAGGAAACCCAATGAATAAAATTTATTTTTGCTTTTTTGCTTTCTGTTATTGTGTGTTAGCACAATTATAATACTGTTATGATTGTGTTTTTTGTATTTTATTTAGTGTTTGTGCCAACCAAGGCGTTTGGGAAGACTTGGCTGAAAGTTTATTTGATCTTGCTGAAAAACAAAAAAAAATTGCGCTCACGAGATTATTTTTCATTTTTAACATAAGAGCTCTTTGGAGTTGATTATTTTTGTTGAAGATTAATAGACAAATTTCTCACGTCTACCAATTTATTACATAATTTTTGGAGTTACAGAAGTATTCGAATATTTAGATTCCTTCAGACTGTTATATTTTACTTATGCTTAATGCTTGGGTACGAGATTTTTCATCTTTTAGTTGGTCGCTTCTCAATCTTTTTGCTAGCCTTTATTTTGCACTAAGTATGATCACTACTTGTGAATCCAAAACCCTTTAAACCAGTTTTGCCATATGAGTTCACTATACCTACCTATATGCGGTATTTACATACCGTTCTAAGCAAATTTGCGTGTGCCATCTCAAATTTTCAAAATAAATTTCTCTTTTGTGTGCTCTATCGCTCGCGAGGCGATGAACGGTAGCCAATATTTTTCATGATAGACGTGTTATTATCACGATGCGTGTTTATTCACTTGTCATTGCATGAGAGTACGGCAAAGGTATTAGGGATGCCCAGTCCTGAAATGAAAAATGAATTTACTTTATGTTGTCAAATAATAAATTCCTTGGAAAGTGTTGGTATGGAGGCCAACCGTGGATTCGGCTAGCCATGGAAAGTGAAAGTAATGGTGGAAAAAGGAATACACTTTATTTTCTATTTGGGAATCGCCTTTGTATCTAGCATGGAAAGTGTTGGGATGCTCCAAGTCGTTTTCTTTGGTGGGAAAAGTATGCCTCTCAAAAATATTTTTATCTCTCAATTTAAGATTTGAGCTCTGGCACCTCTACAAATCCCTACTTCCCTCTGTGAAGGGCCTTTCTTTTACTTATGCAATTTTTATTTTGAATTTGAGTCTCCATCTTCTCTTATAAAGCACCAACTAAGGGGCACTATGATCGTATTTGAGCATTGGGTGTAGCTAATATTCGAGTGTGTTTCATGAATGGATCAATGATTGAGCATGATGGTCCAGGGATAACTTGCTTTAGTGTTGCTATTTTGAATGACATGGTTGCTTGTTGGTATGCTTGAGTATTAAAGTATTCATGTCAAAACTAGACTATTGCTTTGAATCATATAAAAGTCCATATGTCCATGCTATAAAGAAAGGAAGTGTGATGAACATGTTAGGAAGCATTCCACATAAAAAATTCTGTTTTTATCATTTACCTACTTGTCGTGGGAAAATTGTCGATCCACGAACACCTATGGGACTGGAGCCCCTTTCGGTTCGGCAGGGGGCGGAGATCGCACGAAGAGCGGATCGAGGCGAGGCACACGAGCAGTTTTACCCAGCTTCGGAGCTCTCCGGAGAGATAATACTCCTACTGCTGCTTGTTTGTGTATATTGAGTTCTTGCGAGAGGCCGAGCATGAGTGTTCTCAGCCTCCGAATATTCCGAACCCCCTCTACGTTGCGCATGGGCCTCCTTTTATACGCTAAAGGGGTCACCGACAGGTGGCAACGTAGGCGAGGGTAAAAGTGGAAAAGGAAGTTGCGGTTGGTGCAACTACCTGAACAGTGCATCCTACCTAACCATGACGGCAGGGGACAAGGGCATTAAATGCCCGTCCGTGTTGCCAAAACAGTGCAAAAAGGACCGTTAGGGGCGCCACAGTTCGCCACGATAGCAAATTCGCTAGCGTTGCTGGCCACCATGCACCCCTGGCTGCACAGCCTCTCGCCACGCGCCCCTGAAAAGAATCACAGGGTGACACGTAGGTGGATGTGCTGGAGCGCGGGAACAGGTTGCTTGCCGCGGCAAGTGCCTTGCCGCTGTTGTTGTCTTGTCGCGCCCGGGAGCTTGTCGCTCACTGGGCCTTCCGGGACGCGTGGCGCGTCGCGGCAAGTTCCTTGAAATGCGTTGGTTGGCCTTCCCGGCAAGCTCCTCTTGCCGGGGCCTTGTCTCTTTGACTTTAATATTTTGCTCTTGAATGGCCGGTCGGCCTTCCCGGCAAGCTCCTCTTGCCGGGGTCTTTATGTCCTTGAATGGTGCCAAAGGAACCCTGGAGGATCTTGGCCGTCACCCGGCAAGCCTTGCCGCGGGGTGCTGCAACTGCCCGTGCACAAGTTCGGGATACTATAGTACCCCTATTCTAGTACACCGACAGGAGCCCCCGGGCCTGGGCCACACACGGTGCCGAGCGCTGTTGGGCCAGGCCCAAGACAGTGCACGGGCACTCGCGGCTTGGGTTACGCCGCAACTTACTCCGCCCCCACCATGCCCTCCCCAACGGCACGCGTCGAGTGCGGCATCGTGGGAGCGATCGTGGGGGGATTCTTTAATCGGAAGGGAGAAACGTCCCCCCTCCCTCTTTATAAGCAGGGGAAAACAGGGGCAGTCCGTCCACCCTGCCGTCGCTGCTTCCAATCTCAAAAGCTCCGCCGCTCTCCCCTTCCTCTCGAAGCCAAGAGAGAGCAGCGCCCCGCTCCCCATTGCCACCAGCACCGTCAACGCTGTCGGCCTCCCTCACCATCCCCGCCATGGCTCCAAAAGCCGATAAGGGGAAGGGCGTGAAGTCGGCCGAGGCGCAGCGGTTCGCGGCGCTGCGGAAGGAGCGGGCGATCTTCTCCCCCCAGCTCGGTGCGAAGGAGCTGAGCGAAGACTTCTATCTGTTCTGGTCGACGGAGACGCGGGCGCATCCGCGCACGAGGGTGCTCCCGGCCGCTGCATCTGAAGTAGTGCCAAACGGGTACCCATTTTTCGCATTGTTCTTTTACTGCGGACTATGCCCACCATTCTCGGAGTTCTTCTACGACGTCATGAATACGTACGGGCTCCACCTCTTAGATTTCACCCCCAACGCCGTCTTGACCATGGCCGTTTTCGCACACCTGTGCGAGAACTTTGTCGGAGTCCACCCCAACGTTGCTCTCTTCCGCCACTTCTTCATGCCTCGGGTCGAGAGAGGAGAGCCGCTTGCCGGAGGAATATCCTGGATCTCGAGAGTCGGGAAGAAGGAGGCGTATCCAGAGGGCGAGCTCCGCAGCAAGTGGGAGGAGTGGAGAGCGGAGTGGTGTTGGATAGTTGAGGAGAATCCGCAGCCGTTTACTGCCGTGCGCCAAGCCCCAATAGTGCGCGGCAATGATTGGAGCAACGTGGCCCCAGAGGATGAGAGACTGAAGATTGCCGTTACCAGAATCCTCCGCCTCAGGCTTGCCGGGCTCACAGTAGGCGCAGTCGGCGCAGATTTCCTTCGCCGCCGCATCGCCCCCCTGCAGGAGAGGGGTAGGCCCGCCTGGGAGTTCAAGAACTCGGCTGACATCATGAGGCTGCGGCCAGGCCTTAACTTCAACTTCACCGTCATGGAGCTGAACGCGACGCTGTCGGAGTTATTCAAGCATGACCCCCAGCACCCCTTCACCTTGCCGCGGGCCATCGTCCCACTGTGCAACAACTCGTCGCTCGATCGAATCCGCGCTATGATGCCGTTGTGCGATTCACACGGAATCGTAGCAACTTGGCAAGAGCCTACGGATGACGTGGTGCGGGCGTTCTTCGACAGCTTAGAAGAAGTGCCGATCCGCGCCGACGAGCAGAAGAGCCTCACCCGCAACACCACTGAGGCGGAGCTGCAGTTCATTGCCACCAGGGTGGAAGAGGCTGCGGCAGCAGCTGCCGCAGGTGCGTTTGGGTTTACTGTGGAAGAGGTCGAGGCAGCAGAGGCGACAAGCTTGGCGGAGCGAGAGGAGTTCGCTGGCGGGGAGGACCTTGCCGGGCCAGAACTCGAGCCGAGCGAGCCTGCTGAGGGCGCGGGCGACTCGTGGAGGCCGGCTCTTCTTCCTTCCCGCCGTCCAGCAACTTGCCGCAAGCGGAGCCCCCAGCCCCGCCAAGAAGGCGCCTCCGCAGGGCCGGGGACGCAGCGGGTCGTCAGGTGGATCGACAGCCGCCGCAGCGCTCGACGCGCTCCACCGCGGCAAGCAATGTTGCCGCGGGAGCGCCTCCCGCTGCTGCAGCAACTGGAGCGGGGCCTTCACAGACCACCGCTTCTGATCCCGCCAAGCAGCCCCGGGAACCTACTCCTCCGCCTCGCCGCTCCGGAGGTGGGCCAGGCTTTGACCTCTCCGCGCTGAGCTCTGACGAGGAAGAAGAAGAGTAAGTCTCTCGCCACGGCATCTGTAATTCTTCAATCTTGTTATTTTTGTCGTGTATCTGACTTGCTTCAATCTGAACCAATCCCTTTCCAGGACGCTGACCCAGAGAGCGGCGAAGAGAGCCAAGGCCCCGGTGATTGTCATCGAGGATGATATCCCCGTGTCAGCGGGGGGTGCTTCTAAGACCACCCTGACGGACCCGGCAGCTACTCCTCAGAGCAGCCCCCAGCGCAGCCCCCAACGTAAGTTTATAGCTTGCTTTTTGTTGACGGGCGCTCATGGGTGCTGTTTCTTTGCTGATATCTTATCTGTTGGGTTTGTGTAGGAGCAGAGCAGCTTCACCAAGAGGGCCCGGAGACCGCTCCCGAAGCACCATCTGCTTCAACTACGCCGCCGAGGGAGGGCTCTACGACAAGGGAGTGCTCCCCAGCAAGGGAGAACTCTCCGGCAAGGGACAGTTCCCCGGCAAGGGACGGCACCGGTGATCCCCCGGTGGTTGATACTACAACTGCAGATCTTGGCCCAGGTAATCCACTTGCCCGAGAAATCCCCTTGAGTTCTTCTTCTGATTTCTTCTTTGAGTTTTTGCTTGACTTCTCTCTCTCTCCTCCGTTCTTCGAATCCATCTGCAGAGCCGATGGAGACCGAGGCCGCCGACAAGGGGAGCGCGCGTGGCAACACTGACGACGCCGCCGCCACCGAAGGAGAGGCCGGTGCCGACGAGCCCGTCAGCGAGGAGGCCGCCAAGGTTGCCACCGCAGATGCAGGCGAGGGGTCCGGCGGTCGTACTGACGGCCCCGAGGCCGCAGGAGCACCAGGCGCTGCGCCGACTGCCGAATCCTCTGCCGCTGCTGCGGGGCCAGGCTCTGAAGAGGCCCAGCCCGGCGTCGACTTGAAGGCCGGAGACGGCATCTTCATCAGTCTTCCCTGGGCGTCGAGCTCCAGGGCGCCGGTTGAAGGAGAAAGCTTTGACGTGGAGCTGCTTGCCTCCGCCGGGCTATCGCTGGTCGACACGCCAGGCAGCAGCGATGAGCCCAAAGAGGAGCGGCTGTTGCAGAGGTTGACTTCGCTCTACCGCGCCCGGCAGGCCAAGCTGGCCTCCCGGGAAGCGCTTGTCGCGAAGGCTGGCATGGACTTGGAGAAGCGCGTAGAGGAGCTCCGAAGCGCCAACCGAGAAGCTCTCCGGTCGGTGGCGCAGGAGTGGGAGCAGCTTGCCGAGGAGCGCACGGCCTACCTCCTTGAGAAGGCCGAGGCTGAAGAACAATAGCGGTTGGCCGCCGAGAAGCAGGCTGCGCGGGAAGGCGAGCTGGTGCAGCGGAAGGCCTACCTCGACAGCTATGAGGAAGATCTTGTCGGGCGCGAGCAAGCACTCGGCGGGGCTCTCAAGGAGGCAAAGGACGCCGCCGCAGCTGCTGAGGCCGCCAAGAAGGAGTCGGAGGCCAAGGTGATGCAGTTGGAGGCCAATCTGAAAGCGGGCGGCGAGGAGCTTGCCGCGCTCAAGCGCGAGCGTGAGAAGGATGCTGCCGCTCATGGTGAGCTGCAGGGTCTCCTCACGGAGAGGGGCAGAGAGCTCGGCGCCGCCAAGGATTCCAATGCTGACCTCGAGCTAAAGCTGGCCACGCTGACCCGGACGCTAGATAGCGCCAGGGAGCAAGAGGTGACCTTGGCGGAGAAGGTCAAGGCTGACGCAGAACTGCTGGCGAGTATTGCCGTCACCCAGAACTCATTCAGGGAGATGGTAGAGCACTGGACCGAGGGTCTAGTGAACATCGCTGCAGTCATCAATGGAGAGTTGGCGCAGCTGGGGATGGAGGACTTTGGATATCCTTCCGACGAGCATCTCCAGCCCAGCGCCAAGCTTAGTTTATTCTTCAAGGGCGTGGCGACGGCCCTCCAGTGGCTTCGGGAGAGGATCCCAAAGCAGATGGCTGAGGAGTCGCGCCAGATCTGCGCAGGGGCCCTCCAGAAGGTGTTGGTGAAGGTGGCCTATCGCAACCCGGGCCTCAACCTCACCAAGGTCCTCAAGTCCCTGCCGGCAGATGCTGATCTGGAGGCGCTCAAGGCCCTTGTCGCACCCTTTGTGGACAAGGTTAGCGAAATCAAGAGGGTTGAGGGCGACCGTGTAGACTAGGCCACCCTTTGTATCTTTTCCTTGTCGCTGCAACGTCATGTTACGAGAATCATTAGTTAGAGCTGCGACAAGCTCATTTTATGTAATATGACTCTGTTTGGATATCAATTGCAACATTATTTCCTTTACTTGATTCCAAGTTTTGTATGTTTTCACCCTACGCTTTTAGGTAACTTGCCAGTGTAGGCACCAGAGCCGCGAGCGCTGAGTGTGGAACGTCAGCAGCCTGCTGGCGGTGCCGCTTCCGGCAAGAAACCTTGTCGCGAACTAGCCGCAGCTCACTTAAGTTGTTGAGCGGACTCGAAACAAAATAAGGGTGCGACTAGCTGCGAGTTGGTTCCTCCGCGCACAGGTTTTCCATACAAAGCACGATCGTTCAAGGAGAATAACTTAAAAATTTAAAAACTGATTGCTCAAACTTCAGCAACTTAGCTTTTCTGTCGCCTGCTTTCCGGCAAGGCGAATCTTCCTTGAACAAGACCCTGTCCACACCATTATCTTCTCCTTCCCCCCCGGCAAACTTGTGTGCGAGGGATTCTTCCTTTCCTTTGAGAAAAAAGAAAGAAGAGAAAATAAAGGTACAAAGCCTTATGGCTCGTTATTGCTTACCGGGGCAGATGCTGCACAAAGTGTCAAATAACATATGCAAAGATAGAAAGCATGTAACCGACAAGATGTGCGAAGCACATGAGCTTTACTTATGCACGGGATCTGCGCCCGGCTTTGTAGAAAGGATTACATGCAACAGCGGCAAGACTTGTACAAAAGGTGGTTGCCGGAACAGGTTCCGGCAACCGCGCCCTACAGGTAAAACTTACGAAGATGCTCGATGTTCCAGGAGTTGCTCAACGGAATGCCATCTTCGGTCTCAAGGCGGACAGCGTCAGGCCTTGTGACTCGTTTCACCCGATAAGGGCCTTCCCACTTCGGCATCAACTTGTTAGAATTCTTGGCAGACTGTACGCGCCGAAGAAAAATGTCGCCTTCCTCGAGACTTCTGGCATTAACTTTGCGGCTATGGTAGCGGCGCAAAGCTTGCTGGTATCGAGCAGCTCGTACAGCAGCCTGAAGACGGTCCTCCTTGAGGAGCAGCGCGTCATCTTGTCGCAGCTGCTCTTGCTCAAGCTCATCATAAGCGAGCACTCGAGGTGACCCGTATACGAGTTCCGTGGGGAGAACTGCCTCCGCCCCATAGACTAGAGCGAAGGGTGTCTGTCCAGTGGCTCGATTTGGCATCGTCCTGATCGACCAAAGAGCCACCGGCAGCTCCTCGATCAAGTTTCTTCCGCACTTGTGCAGCCAGTGGAAAGTCCTGGTCTTGAGTCCACGCAACACTTCAGCATTTGCCCTCTCTGCTTGACCGTTACTTCTCGGATGAGCTACAGAATCGTAGCAGACCTTGGCGCCAAGATCTTGGATGTACTGCATGAAGGTGCGACTCGTGAATTGTGTGCCGTTGTCGGTGATGATCCCGTTAGGGATCCCGAAACGGCAAACAATCGACCTGAAGAACTTGACTACTGACTGTGCTGTCACCTTCCTCACTGGTTCCACTTCCGGCCACTTTGTGAACTTGTCGATTGCAACGTACAAGTACTCAAAGCCCCCGACAGCTTGGGGGAAAGGGCCGAGGATGTCGAGCCCCCAGACTGAAAATGGCCAGGATAAAGGGATCGTCTGGAGAGCTTGAGCTGGCTGGTGTATCTGCTTGGAATGGAACTGGCATGCTTCACACTTGGTTACTTGTGCAGTTGCATCCTGGAGGGCTGTCGGCCAAAAGAAACCTTGCCGGAAAGCTTTGCCGGCAAGTGCTCTTGCGCCAATGTGGTGACCACATATGCCTCCATGTATCTCTGCCAACAGCTTCTGTCCATCTTCCCGATGAATACACTTCAATTTCACACCGTTGAGTCTTCTTCTGTACAGTGTGTTTTCAACAAACTGGTACATACTTGACTGCCGGGCTACTCTTTCCGCTTCTTCTTGCTCTTCGGGAAGTTCTCCTGTCTGAAGGAAGTGGACTATCTGCTGCGCCCACGCTGGAGCTTGCGGCTCAACAACAAGGACTAAAGGCTCATCTGCTGCTGCGGGAACACCCGCTTCTACGGCGAGAACCTGTGGTTCAGCCGGAGCTTGATGTTCCCCGGCAAGCTTGCCGGAGCAAAACTTGTCGGGACGTCTGCTTCAACGATACAAGCCCTAGGACTTGTCGGAGCAGACTGCTCCTCAGCACTCTGGGCGTTGACCTTGGTGACCTTGTTCTTGCTCTGTCCAGTTGATGGTGCCACAGACGGTTGAGTCAGCTTGAGCACAAAGATCCCTGGTTCCACAGGTAACTTCAGTGCGGCGCACTTTGACAGGCCATCGGCTATGTCATTTTGAGCCCTTGGAACATGTTCCATCTGCAGGCCGTCAAAGTGCTCTTCTAGCTTCCTTACTTCATCAATGTAAGCTTCCATCAACGGAATCTGATAACTCTTGTTCACTTGTCGGACGACAAGTTGCGAGTCACCCCTGACAATAAGTTTTTTGATCCCAAGTTCTGCTGCGATTCTGAGGCCGGCAAGCAAACCTTCATACTCTGCAGTATTGTTTGTTGCTTGCTCCTTGGGAAAATGCATCTGGACTACGTACTTGAGGTGCTCTCCAGTGGGTGCGACAAGCAGCACGCCTGCACCGGCGCCTTGCAGCGAGAAGGCACCATCAAAGTACATAAGCCACTCTTTGCTCGCTTCCTTGACGGGGATGCTCGTTTCTGGAATTTCTTCATCTTGTGTTGGCGTCCATTCTGCTATGAATTCCGCCAACGCTCTGCTCTGTATAGTTGCAGTACTCTCGAACTTGAGGCCGAAGCTTGACAATTCCAGTGCCCACTCGACTATCCTGCCCGTTGCTTCTGGATTTTGCAGTATCCTCTTTAACGGGAAACGAGTGACAACTGTTATCTCATGTGCTTGGAAGTAATGGCGCAGCTTTCTCGAGGCCATGAGGAGGCCGAAAAGCAATTTCTGCACACCAGAGTACCTTGACCTAGCCCCCTACAGAAGGGAACTAACAAAGTAAACTGGGCGCTGCACCATCCTTTTCTGCACCTTCTCTGGCGTCTCCTCAGATCTATCCTTGTCGGGACCAGAGCTTGCCGGTGAAGCCCCCTGCTTGTCACCGGATGCATCTGCTTCGGTTGCTGGCTCATCATCCGCCTCCCTCTCTGCTACTAACGCAGCACTAACCACTTGATTGGTTGCCGCTATGTACAGCAACAACTTCTCTTGTGGCTTAGGTGCGACAAGTATTGGAGTGGAGGACAGGTACCTCTTCAAGTCCTGTAGCGCAGCCTCCGCTTCCGGAGTCCATTCCATTGGACCTGCCTTTTTCAAAATTTTGAAAAATGGCAGGGCGCGCTCAGCAGATCTAGAGATAAACCTGCTGAGAGCAGCTACGCAACCGGCAAGCCTTCGCACATCCTTGACGTGCCTTGGTGCTTCAATCTGTTCAATGGCCTTGATCTTGTCGGGGTTTGCTTCAATCCCCCGTTGAGACACGAAGAACCCGAGAAGCTTGCCGTAGGGGACTCCAAAGACGCACTTCTCGGGGTTGAGCTTGAGGTTGATCTTGCGCAGATTTGCAAAGGTCTCATCCAAATCTTGGATCAGAGTAGCCTTATCCTTGCTCTTGACCACTATGTCATCCATGTAGGCTTCTACATTTCTATGTATCTGTCGCTCAAAAGCATGATGGACTACCCTTGCAAATGTTGAACCAGCATTCTTTAATCCAAAAGGCATCCGTACAAAACAGTACGTGCCACACGGGGTGATGAATGCGGTCTTCTCTTCATCCTCTTCTGCCATGAAGATCTGATGATATCCTGAGTATGCATCAAGAAATGAAAGCAAATCACATCCGGCCGTGGAGTCAACAATCTGGTCGATGCGCGGCAAGGGAAACGGATCCTTGGGACAGGCTCTATTGACATCGGTGAAGTCTATACAAAGCCTCCATTTCCCATTTGCTTTGCGCACGACTACAAGATTGGCCAGCCATGTAGGATGGAGCACTCCTCTAACAAGGCCTGCTGCTTCCAGTTTCTTGATCTCTTCTGCTATAAATTCTTGGCGCTCCACTGCTTGTTTCCTGACTTTCTGCTTGACGGGCCGCGCATGAGGACAGACGGCAAGGTGGTGCTCAATTACTTCCCTGGGAACACCAGGGATGTCAGACGGTTGCCATGCAAACACGTCGACATTCGCCCGCAGGAAAGCAACGAGCGCGCTTTCCTATTTACTGTCGAGCGTGGCACTGATGGTGAAGGTACCACCAGTGCCGTCCTCCTTGGCGGACACCTTCTTGGTCTCTGGTGGAGCTCCCATCACCTTCTTACACTTGCCGGTGGAGCTCGATGGTGCGTCCTCAACGGTAGCGCAGCACTCCGAAGAGGTGCGCTTGCCGGGAAGGGCATCAGAGCTCTTGCCGGACTTGGTCTTCTTCGCCCCGGGAGCTTCAGCGGCAAGTGATCTGCGATCTGCTGCGGCCGCTGCCTCCCGGTAGATCTTGTCGGCGCAGATAAGAGCATCCTTCTTGTCGCCAGGGACATAGATGACACTTATCGGGCCTGGCATCTTCAGCACGTTGTATGCATAGTGAGAGGCCGCCATGAACTTGGCGAGTGATGGATGGCCAAGTATCCCATTGTAGGGCAATGGGAAGGCAGCAACGTCAAAAGTGACCCTCTCAGTCCTGAAATTCAGCTCGCTGCCGAATGTTACTGGCAATGTGATCTTTCCCTTCGGCTTGCTCCTTCCCGGGTTGATTCCTTGGAATGTGCCGGACTCTTCGAGCTCGCTATCAGGGATCTGGAGTTTCTGGAGCACCGCGGAGGAGATTAGATTCAAGCCGGCCCCGTCGTCAACTAGCATCTTTGTGACCTTGAGGTTGCGGATTGTTGGTGAGACCAACATCGGCAAGCACCCAACCGCAGTTATGCGATCAGGGTGGTCCTCAATATCAAAGATGATAGGCGTGCTGGACCACTTCAGAGGCCTGCGTGACTCAACGGGTGGTTCTGCTGCATTAACTTCCCGGGCCCACTGCTCGAGCTGTCGGTGTGAAGTATGCAGAGAAGCGCCACCATCAATGCACAGGACCTCTATGGCTTTTTGGAACTCCTGCTCATCGGTCTCATCATCCTCCATGTCTTCATCTTCATCTTCATCATCCTTGTCGCGGCCGCGGGGAGGCCTGTCCCCTTGCCGCTGCTTGGCCTTGCCGCGGCGTCCTCCCCGGCCGGGACGCTTCTTGCCAGCTCCTCCAGCACCTTCCTGGGCCTTCTCCTTGTCTCGTCGCTCGTATTCGGCTTTCTGCAGCTCAAGAAGCTGCTCAACCTTCTTGCAACTCTGGAGATCATGGCCCTTGGTGCGGTGGATATTGCAGTACTGCTTGTCGTTGCCGCCCTGCTTGTCGGCGGCCGCGGCAACCTCCTTGCCGGAGCTACCAACTTTGGCTTCCTTGGCGCTGGCTCCGTTGCCGGACTACTCAACGACTAGCACGTCTTTGCCTTTCTTCTTCCTGTTGTTGCGCCGCCGGTTTCTCTTTGTCGGGGCGGTCCCATCACTGTCAGATCCTGCCGCTTCTGCATCCTCTCTGGGGAGCCTCCTCCCCTCCTCAGCGTGTGCGCACTTGTCGGCCAGGGCATATAGCTCGCTGACGTCTCTGATCTTGCACATCGCCATCTCCTCCCTCATCCTGCGGTTCCGCATGTTCTGATGGAACGCGCTGATCACCGCGGCAGGGTGAACGTCTGGGATGTTGTGCTGCACGCGGCTGAATCTTTGAATGAATTTGTGCAGGGGCTCTCCTTCCTTCTGGGAAAGCAGGTGAAGGTCACTCTCTTGGCCATGAGGTTTGTGGCCGCCTGTAAAGGCGCCGACAAACTGATGACAGAGATCTGCCCAGGAAGATATGGAACCGTCCGGCAAGTGCATGAGCCAGGATCTGACGTTGGGCTTGAGTACCAGAGGGAAGTAGTTGGCCAGGATCTTGTCGTCCCGCCCCCCAGCAGCTTGCACGGCGATGGTGTAGATGCTGAGGAACTCCGATGGATGCGTCTGGCCGTCATACTTCTCCGGTACGTCTGGCTTGAAGTTCTTGGTGCTGGGCCACTGGACTCGCCGCAGCTCACGAGTGAACGCAGGGCAACCTACCGCGTACGGCAAGTCGCCTGGTTCCCCTGGCGCATGCATGTCGACAACGGGCCCAGCGTGCTGGTCGGATTGACGCCGCGCTTCCCTTTGGCGCTCGATGTGGGTTCGAGCGTCTTCTTGTTGCCGTTCATGAAGAACTTGGCGCTGATCGCGGCGAGCTCGTGGATCCGACGACGCAGTGGAGTCGCTGTCGACGTGGATCCGGCGAGTCGGCGATTTTGGCCTCCGGGGTGGAGAGTGCATGGTGGTTGCACCCCCTGGTTTCGTCGCCATCGGCTCGCGCCTGGCAACCTTGCCGCGGCAGCGACGCGCTCGGTTGCCGCGGAGTGTCACCGTTGGCAAAGCCAATGAGACTCTGGATGGTGGCCCTCCATTCGTCGATCTTGTCTGACGTCGGAGGGTAATCCAGGAGCAGTTGAGCTCGCGCCAGAGCTTCTGCTCGGGTGGTGGGTGGCAGGGGCGAACGGCGCGAGGAGCGGGATATGCTCGGACTTCTAACTAAGTTAGAAGGAGCAGCATCCCGCTCTGGCGACCGTAGCGCGCTCGCGCCAGCATGCTGGTGTGCATGCTGATCTTGAGCCCCCCGAGATCCACCAGCTCGGTCCTGGTCCAACGAACGTATGGTACGGCGCATACCATGACGCTGTTGGTCCCGCGCCTCCTGATACGGGCGCGGTGCATCGACGGACATCGAGGTCTGCGGAGCCTTGTCCTTGGACTTGGCAGCACCATGGACTCCCTCGCCGATGTCCGTTCTTCTGCCGGCGTCTACCCCACCACCCATTCGCTCCGGTGGCGGTGGGATCGACGCGGACGGAACTGCTACCTCCGAAGCCTTCTTCTTTGGTGGCATCTTGATGATGAAAAAATAAGCTTTAGCCCGTGTGAACGCCGGATCAGGTTCACCCAACCTCGACGCCCCCCTACCTGGCGCGCCAAAGATGTCGTGGGAAAACTGTCGATCCAAGAACACCTATGGGACCGGAGCCCCTTTCGGTTCGGCGGGGGGCGGAGATCGCACGAAGAGCGGATCGAGGCGAGGCACACGAGCAGTTTTACCCAGCTTCGGAGCTCTCCGGAGAGATAATACTCCTACTGCTGCTTGTTTGTGTATATTGAGTTCTTGCGAGAGGCCGCGCGTGAGTGTTCTCAGCCTCCGAATGTTCCGAACCCCCTCTACGTTGCGCATGGGCCTCCTTTTATACGCTAAAGGGGTCACCGACAGGTGGCAACGTAGGCGAGGGTAAAAGTGGAAAAGGAAGTTGCGGTTGGTGCAACTACCTGAACAGTGCATCCTACCTAACCCTGACGGCAGGGGACAAGGGCATTAAATGACCGTCCGTGTTGCCAAAACAGTGCAAAAAGGACCATCAGGGGCGCCACCATTCGCCACGATGGCAAATTCGCCAGCGTTGCTGGCCACCATGCACCCCTGGCTGCACAGCCTCTCGCCACGCGCCCCTGAAAAGAATCACAGGGTGACATGTAGGTGGATGTGCTGGAGTGCGGGAACAGGTTGCTTGCCGCGGCAAGTGCCTTGCCGCTGTTGTTGTCTTGTCGAGCCCGGAAGCTTGTCGCTCACTGGGCCTTGCCGGGACGCGTGGCGCGTCGCGGCAAGTTCCTTGAAATGCGTTGGTTGGCCTTCCCGGCAAGCTCCTCTTGCCGGGTCCTTGTCTCTTTGACTTTAATATTTTGCTCTTGAATGGCCGGTCGGCCTTCCCGGCAAGCTCCTCTTGCCGGGGTCTTTATGTCCTTGAATGGTTCCAAAGGAACCCTGGAGGATCTTGGCGGTCACCCGGCAAGCCTTGCCGCGGGGTGCTGCAACTGCCCGTGCACAAGTTCGGGATACTATAGTACCCCTATTCTAGTACACCGACAATACTCGAGGACGAGCAGGAATTAAGCTTGGGGATGTTGATATGTCTCCAATGTATCTATAATTTTTGATTGTTCCATGCTGTTATATTATCATTCTTGGATGTTTTACAATCATTTTATATCATTTTTTGGTACTAACCTATTGACACAGTGCCCAGTGCCAGTTGCTGTTTTTTGCATGTTTTTTACATCACAGGAAATCAATATCAAACGGATTCCAAACACAGCAAAACTCCTGGAGGATTTTTTTGGGCTAGAAGACATCCAGTGGGCCAAGGAAGCACCTAGGGGGTGGCTCGGGGTGAGCAACACCCACCAGGTCACGCCAGGAGGCCTAGGCACGCCCTGGTGGGTTGTGCCCACCTCGGGTGCCCCCTGAACCGCCTCTTTGCTCTATAAATATCCCAATATTCCAGAAACCCTGGGGGGTCGACGAAAATCAAATCCAGCCACCGCAGAGTCCAGAACCACTAGATCCAATCTCGACAACGTCATGGAGGGGTTCACCACTTACATTGGTGCCTCTCCGATGATGCGTGAGTAGTTCTTTGTAGACTTACGGGTCGGTAGTTAGTAGCTAGATGGTTTCCTCTCTCTCTCTTGATTATCAATACAATGGTCTCTTGGAGATCCATATGATGTAAGTCCTTTTGCGGAGTGTTTGTTGGGATCTGATGAACTTTGAGTTTATGATTAGATCTATGTTTTTATCCATGAAAGTTATTTGAGTCTTCTTTGATCTCTTGTATGCATGATTGCTTATAGCCTCGTATTTCTTCTCTTATATTTGGGTTTTGTTTGGCCAACTTGATCTATTTATCTTGCAATGGGAAGAGGTGCTTTGTAGTGGGTTCGATCTTACGATGCTTGATCATAGTGACAGAAGGGAAACCGACACGTATGTATCGTTGCTACTAAGGATAACAAGAGGGGATCTATATCTCTGCAATATATAAACGGATACCGTCTACCTAATGTCATCGTTCTTATTGCATTACTCTATTTTTCCATGAACTTAATACACTAGATGCATGTTGGATAGCCGTAGATGTGTGGAGTAATACTAGTAGATGCAGGCAGGAGTCGGACTACTAATCTTGGATGTGATGCCTATATAATGTTCATTGCCTGGATATCATCATGATTATTTGAAGTTCTATCAATTTCCCAACTGTAATTGTTTTCCCACCATTTGCTATTTTTCTCGAGAGAACCCACTAGTGAAACCTATGGCCCCCGGGTCTCTTTTCATCATATTTGCCTTTGCGATCTATTTTCCTTTGCATTTATTTTCAGATCTATTAAATGAAAAATACAAAAATACATTGCTGCAATTTATTTGTTCCGCGATCTATTTATCCTATCTACCACTTTTATCTCACATTATTTCCCTATCTTGAGGTGCCGTACCTGAAAGGGATTGACAACCCCTTTAACACGTCGGGTTGCGAGTATTTGTTATTTGTGTGCAGGTGATGTTTACGTGGTGTGAGGAGGTCCTCCTACTGGTTCGATAACCTTGGTCTCATCACTGAGGGAATTACCTACATCTCTATACTGCATCACCCCTTCCTCTTTGGGGAAATACCGACGTAGTTCTAGCAGACATCACCTATATTCATGATCATTGCCTTAGATATCGTCATAACTTTGCACTTTTCTATCAGTTGCTTGACAGTAAATTGTTTATCCACCGTATGTTTTCCTTCAAGAGAGAAGCCTCTAGTGAAACCTATGCACTACAAAAAAAAAGACACATCCGTGACATTTTGGGCCGAACGAATTTTTTTCCTGTCGTACTTATGACACTTCTATGACGATAATTATGACAAAACCCGGTATCATCATAGATGTGGTGGGCTCCCACTTCTATGACAAAAAATCATGACAGAAAATGGGCTTTTCGTCCTGGGCGGACCGGAGACGCAGCTGCATGACACTCTTTGGGCCGTCCATGACGAAAAAAACCGTGGTAGAAGCGAGGGCGAGGAAAATTTCGGCGAGTTCCCGGTTACGGTGGGTGGTCGGGGGCCGAGCGATGCGCGTTTCTCTCGTACATGTACGCGCGTGTGTGTGAGGCGTTGGGCTCTAACTGAACCCATGCGATTGCACTAGCTACATTACTGAACCCGAGTTATTCCTTTGCTACTGCTGCTAATTGAAGCCGATCGAACCCTGCTGCCTCCTTCCCTTGATGAAC
>NC_041393.1:209028406-209042619 GCF_002162155.2 Triticum dicoccoides
GGTGAGGGTGGATGAATAGGACCCCATGGTGTTGCCTCTCGATGAGCAGGACCCCTATCGAGCCAGTTGGGGGTGGATGAACAGGACTGCATGGAGGGGCTGGATGAACAGGACGACCCCGTGGAGGGCTAGATGAATAGTAGCTGTTGGAGGGCTGGATGAATAGTAGCCCGTGGAGGGGTGGTTGAACAAGACCCCATGGAGAGGGCTGGTTGAACAGTAGCCGGTGGAGGAGCATGCGGTGGAGGCTGGATGAACAGGAGCCCATGGATGAATAGTCGTAGGTGGAGGCTAGAGGAGGTCGACAGTGGATGAACAGTGGCCCGTGGAGGCTGGAGGAAGTCGACGGTGGAGATTCATAGTATCCTGTGGAGTCCCGTTTTGCGGCACGCCACACCCCTCCCGATGATAAAGAGCCCCAGTTCGACCGTACCGCTCCAACACAAGTCTGTTTCCTTAATTTTGTGGTATGCCACACCCCTCCTGATCAATAGGACCCTGTTTGGACCGTAGGAGGTCCAACAGAAGTCCGTTTCCTCCGTTTTGTGGTATGACAGACCCCTCCCGATGAACAGGATCCTGTTTCGACCGTGGTCGGTCGAAGACAAGGCCGTTTCCTCCGTTCTGCAGTACGCCAGGCCTCGTTTCCATCGGCTGTTCCGTCCAAGCCCTCCCGATGAACACGACGACGCATTCCGTTCCAACCCAGCCGGTTAGCTGCCCATGAACACGACCACGACACAGTTTCTCCGTTCCGACCCAGCCATGTACACGAGCCCTGGCCGTATGTATCCACGAGTAGGCGTTCGAGACCCGCCCATATGTACGTACGTGGCCGTATTTACTTTCTTGCACCTTGGCCGCTACGTGCGCGCCTCTACTACGACACGTGCACACCTCTACATCGACCAGTATGTGCGTACACGTTCGCGACCAGAATGACAATGGTACGTACGCTTCGACCAGGTGGGTCCCGACTGTCAGGCCCTTCCTTGCATGCGAAGATGTAGCTGGTGGGTCCCAGCAGTCAAGGGGCGAATCGTTTTTTTGCCTGTAATATGGATGCACTTCCTTGCGTGCGAAGATGTAGCTGGTGGGTCCCAGCAGTCAGGGGAGAAAACATTATTTTTGAGGGCAAAAAGGATGCAGTTGCATGCATGCGTCCATGGGCGTAGTGCATCCCCACTGTCAGCCTCCCACGTACAATCATCTTCTGATGACTCTCGTTTGTTGACCACGTTGACCACACTGTGCCGAGCGCACCAAGGCCGACGGTTGAGGGCGAGGCCCCATACTGGAACAGCCCGGAGATGGGGAAGACGCGGTAGTGGAGTCACAGATGGAGAGGAGTGGGAAACTTGACTGGTTCGGGTGCGCGGCAGCACTGCCACCCACGGGAGATAGGAGCAAGAACAGAGGTTGAAGAAGGAGCACAACTGTTGGATTAACATCCAACGGTCCAGCTGCTAGGATCATTTGTTGATTAACTTAACAAAGCCTTGTGTACACATATGCTTAGTAGGCCCACAAGTCAGCCACCAAATCTGCTAGGTCCCAGCTGTCATCAGGAGGAATAGTTTTTTCACATAACAAGGAGGCACTTCCTTCCGTGCGAAGATACAGCCGGTGGGTCCCAGCTGTCAGGGGGAGGAAACACCTTAATAAGGAGGAACTTTCTTTGCATGCGACCATGGACCTCGTGGGTCCCAGCCGTCAAGCTCTCATGTAAAATCCTCTTTCGATGATTCTCATTTGTTGGCCACGCCGCCCCGAGCGCAGTGAGGCGGTGGACGATGGCGAGTCCCCGGACTGGAATGACCTGGAGATGGGGAAGACACGGCAGTGGAGTCGCAAACGGAGAGGAGTGGGAAACTTGATTGGTTCGGGTGCAGGGTGGGCCTACACTCGGAAGAGAATAACAGGAGGTGCGGAGTGGAGGGATGGCCTGGCCGTCGGCGGGGTAGCGTTTCGCTTCGAGGCGCGCAAAACAACGCCGCTGGATGCCGGAGGCTGGAGCAGGCGGCCCGGCAGCACTGGGGGAAGAAGACGAGAGATTGAAGAAGAATGCCGGCCGTTGGATGTAAATCCAACGCCTTGCTTAGGCTTCGACCTACTGGCCTACATGTCAGCCAGTCCATTTGTTTTTTAGTCCATTTGGTGGGCTGGGTGAAACAATGATGTAGCATCTATGCAGCCCGTTTATACATATGGTAGAATTTAAAGCCCATTTGCATTTTTCTTGAAACCCGCGGACTTGCTGGGCTGGGTCAAAATATCATGTTGGGCTAGACGAAGAAATGTTATAAAAACATAAACACATGATTGCACGTCTATTACTGCATTGGTTAGTAAAATCTTTGCTAGCTTATGTACGCAATCACTAGGAGTTAACTTGCCAAGTTATATATAAACAATTATTATTATTATTTTGTAAGAACTTTCAATTTACGAAATAAAATATCATTTTAATTTGATTACTTAACAGGACATGGGGTATTATTATTTTTTAGGCTAGATGTGGGACAGTTCAGTTTGTTCTAGGGAAAAGTACTCGGAGAAAACTCAATTTACATCGAAAAAGAAAGTGGAAGAAAATTCAGATATAGGCTTAAAGAAAAAAAATAAAGGAAGTGGAAAGTTCTATAAAATGGTTGGATGAACGACAGGTTTAATGGAACCTTATGTTGTTTCTATTATATTTATATATATCACTACTAGGAAAGGGGCTATAGATGGGATGGGCACTAATGGCGCACCAGTCAGGTGGTGCGCCACTACTATATACTAATGGCGCACCATTTGGTGATGCGCCATTAGTGTGGAAGACACTAATGGCGTACCAGACACACGGTGCGCCACTAGTAATAATTGTTTTTCCATTTTTCCATACATACTAATGGCGCATCCGAGCGAAGTGTGCCATTACTAGTTCTAACTAGTAATGGCGCATCCGAGCGAAGTGCGCCATTACTAGTTCTAACTAGTAATGGCGCACCAGCCACAGAGTGCGCCAGTACTGTATTCTTTTTTATTCTTTTTTTTGCAAAACTACTAATGGCGCACCGTGTCATAGTGCGCCATTACTAGTTTAAACTAGTAATGGCGCACTATGATTCGGTGCGCCATTAGTATATATATATATATATATATATATATATATATATATTACTTTTTTGCAAAACTACTAATGGCGCACCACCTGCAGGTGCGCCATTAGTAACCAGGGTTACTAATGGCGCATTTGCAGGTGGTGCGCCATTAGTAACCTGGGACCCCAACAAGATATTTTGGACAGCCACAACTACCCACTCACTTTCCCCACTTCATTCTCTCCACCTCCTTCTCCAAGCTTTCGGGTGCCTCCTCCTCCTCACCTCATTTGCACCATAGATTCATCAAAATTAAGTGGTGAAATTACCTTTTTTTGATAGGTAAGTAAGGGGAAAGCTATCTTCATGTTGTAGATCTACTTTTTTTCTCCCTAGCTCGCTCCAACAACGTGCACATGCACTTTTTGTGGCCTAGCTAGATCTATGTATGTTTGTGGTGTTGCATATGTTTGTGGTGTTGCATATATGTTTGTGTTTGCAGGTACCGGTATTTGAAATGCGATAGTTGCCACTATTTTGCCAGAATGTTGATTCATTTCCGTTTCAGCGAGAATTTTGGCACTATGCATTCTTTTTGGTCCAATTTTTAGGGAAGGTCATGCCAACTTTTTTCTTGGTTCTAAAATATCGTTTTGCTCTACCCCGCAGGCGACCATGGTCCGCACGATGACCGAAGGCATCGTGAATAGGTTTTTGAGCTCCGCAAAGGCCGAGATGCTTCAAAAGAATGAGACAGAGATAAGATGTCCATGTCGAAGATGCAAGCTGAAGAGCCTTATTGCGGACCCGGATTCCGGGCAGGTGCGGGACCACTTGCTCTTGCGTGGTTTCATGGATGGCTATCGGTGGCAAGGTGATGAAGATGACTATGAAGTCGTCCATGGGGGCCGGGCAAGAAATGAGGAAGGGCAACAAGACAACCACCGCGGCGATGGCGGGCGAGCAGACGAAGAATCTCCAGGACATGATCACGACGGTGATGTTGTACACAGTCATCATGTAGAAGATGTCGTACATGATGATGAGGAAGATCGAGACGAAGGGCATGATCATGAAGATGAAGATGCCGGAGCAGACGACGATGGAGGCTGGGTGCAGGACCCTCATATTCAAGAGCTGCTTCTCAAGAAGACGGATAACACAAGAGCTGCCACCCGAGAGAAAGCCAAGCTGGATCAACTGGAGATAGACGCGGTTACTCCATTGTATGAAGGATGCAGGCCCGAGGATACCCGCCTGAAAGTAATGCTCATGGCTCTGGAGATGAAGGTAAAACACAAAATGACCGACGCATGCTTCGACGAGAACATGTCATTCTGGCACGAATGTCTTCCAAAGGGGAACAAGTGCCCGACCAGTTTCGAGGAGGCGAAGAAAATAGTGTGTCCTCTGGATTTACCGCACGTGAAATACCATGTGTGCATGAACAATTGCATCATTTATCAGGACGAGCACGCGGAGTCTACCATATGTCCGGTGTGCGGCGTCACGCGATACAAGAAGAGGAAGAAAGCTCCTCGAAAATCGGTGTGGTACTTTCCGATCACTCCTCGTCTGCAGCGGTATTTCATGGACCCTAAGGTAGCAAAGCTCCTGCGTTGGCACGCGGATAGGGAGGAGAATAAGCAGGGAGATGACGGAAATGATCCGGAGATAAATAAAAAGACAAGATGCTGAGTCACCCTAAGGATGCGAGCCAGTGGCAAGCTTTGAACTTCGAATACCCAGAATTTGGGAAGGATCCAAGGAACATCGTGCTGGGCGCGAGCACTGATGGAGTCAATCCGTTTGGCAGCCAGAGAAGCACACATAGCACCTGGCCTGTGTTTGTGTGGATGTACAACCTTCCCCTCTGGTTGTGCATGAAGAGGAAGTACATTCACATGAGTATGCTAATTGAAGGGCCGAAACAACCAGGGAACGACATCAATCTGTATCTGGGGCTGCTGAAGGAGGAGCTAGACACACTGTGGAAAACGCCAGCAAATACGTGGGACGCTGCAGAGAAAGAATATTTCCGTATGAGAGCCGCACTGCTCACGACGGTGCACGACTATCTCGGTTACGGATATCTCGCGGGGCAGGTAGTCCACGGATTTTCTGGATGCGTAAGGTGCATGTATGACACAATGTATCGCCAGCTAGATAGAGATCCCGGGTCTTCAAAAACCGTTTTCATGGGACATCTAAGGTGGCTTCGCGACGATGACCCGTGGAGGAAACGCAAGGATCTGATCGATGGTGAAACCGAACCCCGAAAATGCCCGTGTATGAGGAGCGGCGAGGAAATAGATGAGTGGTCGATTGTAAGTATAGCGGGGTTTTTACGCCCCAAACTACGGATGTCGTGTTCTCCACAGGGACTAGGAAACAGCAACTATGCTCGGCTAAAGCTAGGTGACATGATATTGGGTGGTGAAAGCAGAATATTAAATCTAGACTAACTAAGAGCATCAACAAAGGAAATGACACAGAAGCAAAGGGAGATGAAGATTATCTTCGCTTTATCTTTTTGGTATTTTCATATTATTTTAGAAACTAAAATACACACACAGGACATCATCATCGACAGAAAGGAAGTACCAATATATGATCACAAATATAACTATTAGTTATATATAAGAAGAAAACCACAGAACAAAGATAATGGGACAAGGACAGAAATGTTTAACACCACAGAATTATATATATCACACAGCTATTACAAACTGAAAATTACTACGGCAACTACAACACACAGGGGATATATATAGCTGATTATTGAGCATACAAACTGAGTGATACATGCCACAATCCAGTTCACACATCCACAAATAAAGCATAAGTCTAAAACTGAACAAGTAGGTTACTAACACTTAACAAATCTGAATGTTACACATCATATATGTCTCAAGTTATTTCAGAGAGAGAGATAGCAGTAGGTAGGTTAAGGGAAGTGTAGCAGGGGAAGTAGAGAGAGATAGCAGCAGGAGGTTGAGGGCCGCGGCAGCAGCAGCAAGAGCAGAAGCAAAAAGGGGCGCTGGAGATAGAGCAGCAGGAGGAGGCGCTGGAGATGAGCAGCATTAGCATGGGGATAAAGAGCAGCAGCAGTGTGGAGGGTTGAGAGAGCAGCGGGGCAAGGGGATCAGCAGCAGGTTCAGCGAAGCAGAGGCAAGTACCAGAGATTAAGAAGAGCAGCAGGGCCGTGGGGGACGAAGGGAGATAGCAAGGGGGATGGAGAGTAGTAGCAGTAGCAAAGAGGAAGAATTGAGTGGAGAAGAGGAGAGTAGAGAGCAGAGGGTTGTCGCGCGGAGCACCAGACACTGCCTCGCCCTCGTCTGGTCAGGCACGCCGGTGTAGGGTGGAGGTGCGTGGAGGCGCTGGTGGTGCTGATGGTGGGAGAGGGATTTGATGGATGGTGGTGCTGGTGAGGTGCGGCGGCGAAGTGGAGCTGGTGGCGCTGGCGGCAGGAGGTGATGGTGGCGCTGGGTGTTGGTGCTGGTGGGTGGATGGGCTGCGGAGGCGCACCACCACGCCGGCCTGGCCGTGGCGGCGGCCGGAGGTGGTGAAGGAGTGGTGAGGGGGGGGAGAGATGGAGATGTGGCCAGGCCCGAAGGGAATTGAGGCTGCGCTAGAGATTTTGATCCCCTCTCCTGTTCTGCCACTTTACAATTTGGCCCTGCTATTTCTCTTCTTTCTTCCCAAGTTGGTCCTGCCATCCATTGCGTGGCCCCTTGATTACTTCAATTCTTCTCGCTCAAGTCCCTTTCTTCGCTTCTTTCCTGCCCTTCGCTCTTCTCAATAGCCAATTTGTCCAAATCTTGAAGTTTATAGTGCCTTTGCGCACTTTTCTGCAAAATAATCAAATGACAAGTAAATGATCTTTTATATGATTTTCATTCAAATATATCATAGTTCATAACAAGAATGGATTGTTGGATCACAATAAATGGTGTGTTTGTGTGCCAAAATAGTATATAAGAAATGTGCTTATCAAGTTCCTCCACACTTAAACTTTTGCTTGTCCTCAAGCAAAGGAATATGACAAGAGGTAGATAATGAACAGTGAGCTGACTGGAGAATGTCCCAGTGAAGTAGATCTCCAAACAAAACATGCTTTGGACTTAGCTAATGAAAATTAATGGTTAAGAGTGCTACAGAGCAATAGAATACTAGTAAGCATGACCATTTTAAACTTTTACAATGATAAAAGAGGATCAACAAGTTTAAATGATGACTGTGCCAAATGGTTCCTAAAGAGAGCATGATCCCAAGAACAAAATGAACTGGAATTAAATCTTGTGATCAAATCACTTATTTACAGAGATAAAGCAATGATTATATTATTATTAGTCTCACCATAGGAACATACCACCGATCCCGAGAACATGGTATACACCTGGCTCGACCAATTATTAGTTTTTTTGTTTGTCTCCCCAAAGGAACATACCACCGATCCCGAGAACATGGTATACACCTGGTTTGACAATTACATTTTTATTTATTTATTACTGTCCAAGCTACTAGATTTCACATGCCACCGATCCCGGGAACATGACATGGTACTGTAGGTAGCCGGACTTATTTATTCATTATTACTTATCTTAAATGAAGAACACATAAGCACAAAATAGGAATCATCACTTCTCCATGTCTGGTTCACATGCTACCGATCCAGGGAACATAGCATGCTAATCCATAATTGTTAGGTGATTGCTCTCAATGGGAACACATTAGGCACAAACTCAGCATCTGACACTTAATGATCTAGGTGTATCGAGGTAAAAGCATAAAATGATTAGGTTTTCTAGTGTACTAGGGATTTGAGCACTCAAAACTAATAGCTTTCACTAATTTCAGCAAAGCAAGCATTGTGTAGATTACTAGGTTACAAGGCATTCAACACTCACTTCACATATTCACATCAGGCACCATATGTCAAATAACATTCAGTGGGGCAACATTTAAGGCATGGCTTAAGCAACCCAAATAACATTTGATTTCAGCATGTATTTATGATATTCAGAATGGGTCATGAAACATCTCACCGGGCTTTGATCATGTAGCACTCGCTCGATCACCTCACCAGCTGCAGCTCTTCTCCCTTGCTTCCTCATGGATGCTCCAGCTTCACTCTTCCATATGTGTGCCCCATTGCTTCTCCTCATCGCCATGCTCTGACTCCACCAGGATCCCAAGGAATGTCACCTCGAACCTGGTCAGCATGTAGTTAACAGTGCAGTAGCAAAAGCCTGAAATAGGACTCACACAAACAACTACAAGTGATGCGGTCGATGTCCTCCAAGTCATCAATGGAATATCCAATTATATAAGCATAACTATAAAGCACATGTTTAGGATGGCAGAAATCATCATGGTCAATACTCACACGAGGATGACATTTATCATTAATCTCAAGACTAGCATGAGGAAAGTAATTGTGATCATCACAAATGAGAGCAATGCCACCAACTGTGTACGTATCATCATATCCAAGTAAATGTTTTTTCATATCAATCTTAAGTGATGGCATCATGTAATGCAAGGTAGAAGCAAATAAATCATAAGGACTCATGTCATCAAGAGGATTGGGTAAACCTGACACATCATGCTCATGTATGATAATAGGCCAATGAATCTCAGGTTCTTCATCTTCATCTACAGCAGCTTCTTGTACTTCTTCAGGAGTAGTAGATGATGAGTCTTCAACTTGATCACTTGGGAATTGCAGCTCTTGACCATCTTGTTCCTTGTCTTCTAGTTCATCTTATTCAATCTGAGGTATCTCTTGCTCAAGGCACTTGCTATCTTGCTCAACGAAATGTGAAGGTGTTGGAACCTCACATGTATCCATGGATATCTCACCCACACTCAACTCAAGTTGTGAAGAAATAGTGCTGCCAGCGTTGATGTTCTTCTCAATATTCCTTACTTCTTCCACTAGCTCTTTTCCACTCTCGATCTTCTTCATTTCCTCTAGAATAACCTTCCTAATAGATCATCCTCGGCACTCCAAGTGAACTCAAGACTAAGCAATGTGAGCTTGTCTATATCATCAAAGTCATCTTGTGTGGGCACTTGTGTTGAAGGTGTTGGTTGACCAAATGGAGGACCATTTAACTCCATTGGCAACATGTCCTGGTGTTGAGGTATATGAGTAGGAGCTGAATAAATCTGTTGTGGAGCATAGTTGTGGCTCTCCTCTTCATACCTAAATCCCTGCATTGGATAACTAGAGGCAAATGATGAGATCTCAGGGTTATTGCTCCTATATGACATATTCTGGTTTTCAGTCCACCCATGTGTGTAATTGTTTTGGTATGAGCTAGGCTGTGGGGCGAAGCTCATGCCATAACAATCGGGAAGATGGGAGTAACCACGCTGACATTCAGCGGGCGAATGGCCCTGAAATCCACAAATATGGCAAGTAGGAGCAACATAAGGATGGCCTCTGGAATAAGGATCGTAAGAACTAGGCCTATCCTCAAAAACTCCTTCTCGCTGCCAAGCTAAATCATCTAATCGATGGGAAATCTTACCTATCAGTTCTTGAACACTTTCCGTGCTGTTTGTAGTGTTGCTCGCATAAGCCTGATGATCTGAATAGTAAGCCATAACCAAGAAGATAGTTCTAACCTGCAAAAAGGAAAATAAAACAAAAAAGATACTAACTAGAACATGGGTTAGTGGTTAGAGATATATCACAAATATATGGCACAAACTAGAAAAAGAAGAAAAACCTAGTCTATAGCCTAACACAGTCACACGATGCTAGTCCCCGGCAACGGCGCCAAAATGGTCGATTGTAAGTATAGCGGGGTTTTTACGCCACAAACTACGGATGTCGTGTTCTCCACAGGGACTAGGAGACGGCAACTATGCTCAGCTAAAGCTAGGTAACATGATATTGGGTGGTGAAAGCATAATATTAAATCTAGACTAACTAAGAGCATCAACAAAGGAAATGACATAGAAGCAAAGGGAGATGAAGATTATCTTCGCTTTATCTTTTTGGTATTTTCATATTATTTTAGAAACTAAAATATGCAAACAGGACATCATCATCGACAGAAAGGAAGTACCAATATATGATCACAAATATAACTATTAGTTATATATAAGAAGAAAAGCACAGAACAAAGATAATGGGACAAGGACAGAAATGTTTAACACCACATAATTATATATATCACACAGGTATTACAAACTGAAAATTACTACGGCAACTACAACACATAGGGGATATATATAGCTAATTATTGAGCATACAAACTGAGTGATACATGCCACGATCCAGTTCACACATCCACAAATAAAGCATAAGTCTAAAACTGAACAAGTAGGTTACTAACACTTAACAAATCTGAATGTTACACATCAGATATGTCTCAAGTTATTTCAGAGAGAGAGATAGCAGTAGGTAGGTTAACGGAAGTGTAGCAGGGGAAGTAGAGAGAGATAGCAGGAGGAAGTTGAGGGCGGCGGCAGCAGCAGCAAGAGGAGAAGCAAAAAGGGGCACTAGAGATAGAGCAGCAGCAGGAGGCGCTGGAGATGAGCAGCAGTAGCATGGGGATAAAGAGCAGCAGCAGTGTGGAGGGTTGAGAGAACAGCGGGGCAAGGGGATCAGCAGCAGGTTCAGCGAAGCAGAGGCAAGGACCATAGATTGAGAAGAGCAGCAGGGCCGTGGGGGACGAAGGGAGATAGAAAGGGGGATGGAGAGTAGTAGCAGTAGCAAAGAGGAAGAATTGAGTGGAGAAGAGGAGAGAAGAGAGCAAAGGGTTGTCGCGTGGAGCACCTGACACTGCCTCGCCCTCGTCTGGTCAGGCACGCCGGCGTGGGCTGGAGGTGCGGTGGAGGCGCTGGTGGTGCTGATGGTGGGAGAGGGATTTGATTGGTGGTCCTGGTGAGGTGCGGCGGCGAAGTGGAGCTGGTGGCGCTAGCGGCAGGAGGTGATGGTGGCGCTGGGTGTTGGTGCTGGTGGGTAGATGGGCTGCGGAGGCGCACCACCACGCCGGCCGGGCCGTGGAGGCGTCCGGAGGTGGAGAAGGAGTGGTGAGGGGGGAGAGAGATGGAGATGTGGCCATGCCTGAAGGGAATTGAGGCTGCGCTAGGGATTTTGATCCCCTCCCCTGTTCTGCCACTTTACGATTTGGCCCTGCTATTTCTCTTCTTTCTTCCCAAGTTGGTCCTGCTATCTATAGCTTGGCCCCTTGATTACTTCAATTCTTCTCGCTCAAGTCCCTTTCTTCGCTTCTTTCCCGCCCTTTGCTCTTCTCAATAGCCAATTTGTCCAAATCTTGAAGTTTATAGTGCCTTTGTGCACTTTTCTGCAAAATAATCAAATGACAAGTAAATGATCTTTTATATGATTTTTATTCAAATATATCATATTTCATAACAAGAATGGATCGTTGGATCACAATAAATGGTGTGTTTGTGTGCCAAAATAGTATATAACAAATGTGCTTATCAACGAGCTGTTGAAAAATTGGAAAGATTGCCCACTGCCGGGAAAGAAGCAAAAGGTGCCAGAGCCGGGAAAGAAGCGAAAGGCGCCAGAGCCGCTGCTGAAGGTATGGAAAACGAGGTCTGTTTTCTGGGACTTGCCATACTGGAAGATCCACTGTGTGCCTCACAGCCTTGATGCCATGCATATCACGAAGAACGTGTGCGAGAGTCTGATTGGTACCCTGCTCAACATGCCAGAGAGGACAAAAGATGGGCCGAAAGCAAGGGCAGACTTGAAATCAATGGGCATCAGGCAGGAGCTTCACGCTAATGATGATGATGATGATGATGATGATGATGATGATGAGGCGAAGCAGGACACAGAAAGTCGTCGCAAAGGCAAAAAGGCCAAGAAGACCGGAAATGACTACCCTCCCGCGTTCTTCACTCTAAGTCAGGAGGAGATCGAGCAGTTTTTCACCTGCCTCGTAGGAGTAATATTTCCTTATGGTTACGCGGGGAAGATAAGCAGATACCTAGACCCAGCGAAGCAGAAGTTCAGCGGGATGAAGTCTCACGACTGTCACGTGCTGATGATGCCGATACTTCCAGTTGCAATCCGTGGGATCATGGACGCGCACGTCCGTGAAACGCTATTTGGCCTATGCAACTTTTTCAACGTCATCTCTCGGAAGTCGATTGGCGTGAGGCAACTCAGAAGGCTATAGGAAGAGATCGTGGTGATACTATGCGAGCTTGAGATGTACTTCCCGCCCGCATTCTTCGACGTTATGGTGCATCTGCTGGTCCATATCGTGGAGGATATCATCCAACTCGGGCCAACGTCCCTCCACATCATGATGCCGTTCGAAAGGATGAATGGTGTCATCAAAGGATACGTTCGCAACATGTCACGTCCAGAGGGAAGTATAGCCAGGGCCTTTCTGACCGAAGAGTGCATCTCCTACTGCACAAATTATCTAGGCATCGAGAACTCCGTTGGTCTGCCCATCAACAGGCACCTCGGTAGGCTCGCTGGATGGGGTCACCGTGAGGGTCGCCGCGAAATGAATGTCGACTTCGAGGGTCGACTCGCCGGCTTTGAAAGAGCAAACCTAGTCGCACTACAACACATAGACGTGGTCGATCCTTGGGTGGTAGAGCACAAAACCTTTATTGAGAAGACGTACAATGACCGAGGCCAACAGAGGACGGACGGAGATATAATGAAAGAGCACAACTCATGTTTCACGCGTTGGTTCAAGCAGAAGCTTCTGTCGTACCCTTTACATGAGGATTCGTCCGCGGAAGAACAACTCATATTCGGCTTGTCACAGGGTGCCGAGCACAACCTGATGACCTATGAGGCGTACGATATCAACGGCTACACATTCTACACCGAGAACAAGGACCTGAAGAGCGATGGTTATTAGAACTCCGGGGTAACGATGGAATCCTACACCGGTAATGACAAGGACAGATACTATGGAAGGATCGAGGAGATCTGGGAGCTGATCTACGCTGGAGAGAAGGTCCCGATGTTCCGTGTCAGATGGGCCAAGAGCGTCCTAAAAGAAGACCGGTATTTCACCACCATGGTTATACCCGAAGCCAAATCCAAGACCGCGGGCGCAAACGTCACCGCGAAAAATTCAGTGGACCGATGCTTCTTCATTACCGACCCGTCAAAGCCCAGTCGTGTTGTCGTGAGGAGAGGCAAAAGGAAGATCATCAGAATGGATGGAGTAGCCAATGAGCAAGACTTCGACAAGTACGGCGACCCAAAGATCGAACATGACGATGACGAGGAAGTAGCAGCACACACCACAAGAAGAAGCAGGACCACCCTACCTAAAGGACGTCTGTTCAACAGAAGAACTCCATTTGCGAAAAAGAAGGGCAAGAAGATTGTGAACATATAGCTAGCTAAGATCGATTGAATTTAAATCGTAGTCTTCATTTCTCGATTGTATTTCATGGGCACTTTTTGATATCATGAATATTTTTATATTTCATGGGCACTTTTTGAATTCATGAGGACACTCGATCTCGATCCCCCTCCATCTCGATCCCACCCGCACCCTTCCCCGCTAGTTCCACCGCCGCCGACGACCCACCGCAACCCTCCCCCGCTCCACCGCCGCCAACGGGCACCCCCCGCACCCTCCCCCGCTCCACCGCCACCGCCGATGATATCTTCAAGTAACAAAATTGATGATATTTTTAAAAAAATTATTACTGTTTCATATTCATATTCATTTTCTAAAAAATAATAATAAAAAAGTGTAGACTACAATTGTTCTTAAACAACAATTATTACTGTTTTTATAAAAAAATATTACTGTTTCATATTCATATTCATTTAAAAAACATACTAATGGCGCACCGACGGGGGGTGCGCCATTGCTATCCAAAAAAAAGATTTCTAATGGCACACGGACGGGGGGTGCGCCATTGCTATTATAAAAAAAAATCTAATGGCGCACCAAGGGGTAGTGCGCCATTAGTAAGCTTCCCCCCTAGCTATCTCTCCCTCGCTAGATCCCCTTCGACCCTCTCTCCCTCGCCACCAGATCCACCCGCCACTGCCCCGACCCACGATGCCACCGCCCCGACCATCGCCGGACTCCACCCCCGCCGCCCCCGCGCCCTCGCGCCCCCAACCCCGCCGCCCCC
>NC_041393.1:209042735-209049974 GCF_002162155.2 Triticum dicoccoides
CCCGACCACGCCGTCCCCGACCATGCCGTCTACTCCTCTACGACCGATGTGAGATGCTCTTCAGTTTCCCCTCCTTCCCTTGGTCGTTTGCCGCACCACTATCCGCCATGGTCGGGCCTTCCTCCGCGCGCGGCTGCACCGTGCTGCCCACTACCTGACCTCGCCTCCGGCTATCACCCGGCCGCACCAAACCGCGCTCACCCCGCCCCTGTCCACTCCCTGGTCGCGGGCGCGCGCCCTGGCCTGCAGCCGTCTGCTCTTGATGGCGGCGCTGCAGCCTGCAACTGCTTCTATGGTCTACACGGCTGCCGCCCAGCTCGCCCGGGGCTGCATCCGGCCGTGCGCGTTGTCGCCTGCCGCGCCCCGTTGCGCCACTGCCCACTGCTTCTGCTGTCGCTAGCTGCTGCTGCTCTTAGTCATTGTTTGCTACTGCTGGCCGCTGATGCTGATGCTAAGCTACTGCCGCTGCTTTTTTCTGCTAATTGTTGTCGCTTGTAGTAGTTGCGTTGGTGTTGCTGCCGCATATAGGCCGACCCTTAGGTTAGTTAGCTATAGTTTAGGATAATTGGCTTAGGTGGTTAGGCTAATTAGTGGTTATTAGATTTAGTGTATATGACATGTGGAACCTACTGTTAGATAAATCTTGTTTAGACAAAGTAATTTAGAGAAACTAGAATATTGTTTAAATCTTCGAAAAAACCTTTTATTCTTCAGTGATATCTAGTTTTGTTCTAGATAACGATTAAATGTGGCTGATTATCCTCTCAATTCGGTCACTTGCTCGTTTTAGTTTAATGATTGCATTATAGTCCACTTTTTCAGTAAAATGTTCGGTTGCAATTCATTCCATTAGTTTGGTGCTGAAATGATCTGTCGTAATTCCTTCTTTCTGTTGCATTGTTTGGAATTGTATCTCACTCTCTGGAATTAATGCTTCATATGATGTTCAATTTTTGCATAAGTTGAAGAAACAATGGTTCTACCGACAGGCAGAAGAAAGGATTGGGCTCTGGTCCAAATGATGTTTAACATGAATTTAACTAAACAGGAATTTTATGTTGTTGCTGCTGAAGATGAGTAGTTGTAGGAAGATGATGCATAGTAGTTTTATGTTGTTGTAGTAGTTGTAGGATGTTATTGTAGTTGAAGTTGCAGGAGTAGATAATGGAGTACTGCCAATTTACTGTTAGTAAAGATGTTGAACACACAACTGTTGTTTACTCTAGTGATAGGAGTAGTAGTGGTGGCCATCTAGTTGGACTACTACTGCTAGGACTTGCTCTAGATTTTAGTATTTCTGTTCTTTTAGGATTTATTTTCTTCTAGGACTAGGTTTTTATTATTTTTCTGGTGTGATTGTTTTTTGAGCTCTTTCTTTTTCATTTCCTACTATCCTTATCCTAATTATCTTAAATTGTTATGATGTGTGTAACAGGATTAGATCTTGGATTTGCTAGTGGACTTTGGGAGTTTCTTAGCTAGCTTGGTGACTCCATATTTTTCACTATTTCAGCAAGTCTTTTGTAAGCATTAAACTTTCAGCACTACATTTTTCTCTTATGTGTACATCTGCTTGCTTCCAATTGCTATATATGTATTGTTGTTACTAAAAATGATGAAGCTCCTGTCAATTGCTATATATGTGTATTGATACAGTTCAGATTTGATTAGTTCCATAAATTTGTGTGACCAAATATATATTTCAGATTTGTATAGTTTCAGAGATTTGTATGACCAAAGATACAGTTCAGATTTGAATTGTTTCAGAAATTTGTATGACCAGAGATACAGTTCAGATTTGAATTGTTTCAGAAATTGGTACGACCAAATATGCTATTGTATATAAATGGGCTGCTGTAGAACTGTTCTTGTGCTGTTGTATAGAAATATGCTGAATTTTCTGCTCCGATTGTTGCTCAAAGAAATTTAGCAAAAAAATGGGTTCCTGGGAGACGCCACTGCTGCTTGAGGCCCTTGAGAGGCCCTTCGTGTCGTGATGATTTTGCAGGTACCCCGAGAGGCCCTTGAGTTTGTCGGAATGTCGATTAACTTCCGTTCTGGCAAATTCGGGTACTCCATATGTCCTATTTTCAGCAAAGGTCATGCTGAAATTTTCCGTGAATTTTACGATGACTTTGCTAAAAATCGGACATATGGGGTAGTTGCTACTAATGCATGGGCCGGGGTATCTTAGTACTTAATTAAGTAGGATCACATAGGTGGCAATAGAGCCAAGTGAGTAGTGCCAAGTGATTAGGCCCAACCTAGGGTGCCTCGGCATCGATAAACCCTAAATGATGAAAACTTAGCTTAGCATTTAGGGTGCCTCGGCGTCGACAAACCCTAAATGATGAAACCTTGGCTTTTAGGGTGCCTCAGTATCGATGAGAACCTAAATGATGTACGCTTAGGCTTTTAGGGTGTGTCGGCGTCGACAAACCCTAAATGATAAAAGCTTAGCTTTTAGGATGCCTCGGTGTCGACAAACCCTAAATGATGAGACCATGATCTTGTTCCTTGACAATAACCAACTTTTTGACCAAACTTTTTTCCTATTTAGAGCGAAACATGGCCAACAACGATGAGGCCGGCGGTTCGGGCGGCAGCAATTTTGGGAGTTGTCCCAGGAGATGGAGGAACAACCTCACCGCTATGAGGACGCTGCGGAAGACACCGATCTGGACTACACAACCCCTAGTGGCGTCGGGGATGACACCACTGATGGTGCCGCCAAGGATGCCACCACTGATGATGGCGGCACACGCACAGATGGGATCCAACCGAAGAAGAAAAGGAAGGACCGGCGCCCGAATGTGCTCCGCACCCTCAAGAAAGAATTTACTCAAGTGGACTCTGATGGGCATCCAACGGAGCCCAAACATATAGTCAAGGGGTACTCGGTTCAGCTCGGGTGCATTCTATGGAGCACCGTCTCGATCAACACCGAGAACCTTAGGCATAAGGACCGAGGGAATTTGCGCAACCTCCTCTTCACGAAGTTGCACGAATGATACAAGTTCCCCGCCGAATTTGAAAACACACGTCTCTCAGGGAATAAAGTGAACAGTGCCGCCCTCACGAGGATGAGCACGACCCAGTCTACTTGGAGAAGCGCGGTGAAGAGAATGATTGATAAAGGTGATAGTTATGAGAAGATCAAGGCAAAAAATCCTTCCATCAACGAAGATGACTACAAGGAGTTCAAGATCAAGTGCGAGAGCAGCGCAACCTCTGAATCAAGTCAGTCGGGGAAAGAAATGCGGGAGTTGAACTTAGGGGAACACAAACTCGGTCCCGGCGGTTACAGAGTGGCGGAGCCTATATGGGACAAGGAGGACGCGGAACATGCTGAGCAAGGCCTACCGCCCCGCTTCGAGAAATACAGCGGTGACAAGCAGACCAGGAACTTTGTCAGGGCCCGGTACAAGGAGGACCCGATAACAAAGGAGCTTACCACGGATCCGAAGACCAGGGCACTTGAGCTTGTTCTGGTAAGGAATACACCCCGCGTAATTAGCTCCATATGGTTGCACTCTAATTAATCCCCAATATTTCTAAATGGTTCACGTTCCTTCCGCAGGACACTGAAAGCAGTAGCGCGGGGTCGTCTCAAAGCTCCCCTTTCGAGACCCCTTTAAATAGGGCGTTGAACGTAATGAAAAACAAGGATAAGCTCAGTAAGCCGACGTCAGCTGGTCGTGTGGCCAGCAAAGGCTTGTCCACAAAATGGTCGTCATACTATACCGCTGGTGGGCGAAAGGAGAAAAAGACCAGCTCGGAAAGCCAGTCGCGCGAGGTTGAAGCACTCAAGGCACAAGTGGCGCAGATTATGGAGCTTGTCCAAGAGCAAGTGGAACAACAACTGGGAACGAAGCTCAACGCCATGGTGCCTACGTTGATTCATGGGCTGACGATGTGGATTGCGGGCGGCCAACAGGGGCCTCCCCCGGTTCCCAGCTTCACGGCCAGCAACTCGCACAGTGCGCAAGCGGTGCCATTGGTGTCTCCGGCGGCGCCATTGGTGTCTCCGGCGGAGGCGGTATTCGTGTCTCCGGCGCCGGCACGGGCATTGGAGCTTAATGCACCCGGGTGTACGCCGGCCGGCACCTCGCCAGCAAGCGGCCCCTCCGTCAGTTGCATGCCCGCCGTTGGCGGTGCCTCGACATTAGCCGAGCTCGACGGCATCATGGTAACTAAGCCTCTTGGCTGATGACTTCATCTCCTTGCCTTTGACTGGGCATCCCTGACGCCCTACATGTTTTCGCAGGGTGCCGCCGACATTCCTTGCACTCTTCTGCACTTCGTGGGCGGCGAGTTGGTCGATGTCGCCAAGGGTAGAATCGTTCAACCGGGGAACCCCATGTTCCACGGTAATCCGATGGCACCCACAGTGTATAGGGTTGAAGTGGTTCGGGTGCTGCCAGGCTGCGACGAGCTGTTACCTCCGATTCGACCCGCTGGGGCCGATGAAGAAGATGAGATGACCCTCAGCGCCTGCGTAAACTGGCCCCTGCTTTGGCCGGAGAGCCAGATTCGTTTGAGGGTGGGGGACACCACCCCAAGCCATGGCAAGAACGCCGCAACGCTACCGGACCTGCCGGACATCCCTATGCCAGACATCCCTATGGCACAGGATCCGGACATCCCTATGGCACAGGATCCGGACAACGACGACAACGACGACGATACATTTACCAAAGTCGATAAGTACTTTGCCGAACATTGGTACGCTGACGAGTTCTGCGGGCCTCTTTCTCAAGAACCCAACCAAGACGACCACGATCTAGCTGGTACGCCGGAGAAATCCAATTGCAACAGGCGTCGTCTAGCGTTCAGTTCTCAGGAGACGCCTCCAGCTCCCGCCTTCACCGAGCCTCAGATAGCTGAGGTGCGAAATATTATCAGCCCCAACACACTCAAGAAGGTGGTCTGTGAGCAGAACTCGGTCCCATTACAGGAGATCAAGAAGAAGGGACAGAAACGAAAGACTAACAAGGGCGCCGGTGCGAGCCAGCCGACACCGAGTTCGATCCGTGCTCAGGACGGGCCACCTTCACCGAAGGATATTTCGAGGAGGGTGCATGTGGCGGGTAGGGCGATGCTACCGCCAAATATGCTCAATGCCGCAACCGGTGCTATGTGGAGTCTGCACGACAGTGTTCTTTCTTTGGAGAAGCGGCGTCTCAGAGAGAATGATGTGGCATACCCGGTTTTCGTGGCCAAGGTGCCAGAGGGCAAGGGCTTTGTGGATGGCGACAGCGGGGGTACGATCGTCCTGCGGTTTGATGACATCTTTGCTATGTTTAACCTTCATCCGCTGCACTACACCTTTGTTCAGCTGTTTTCGCTGAGTATGGATATGCGGATCATTGGAGACAAGACCCCGAACATTGTGATAGTCGACCCCTTCTACATGTGTGCCAAGCACTTGAGCAGCGCTGGGGACCGCCAAGTTGCAAGTTCACACCTCGAAGGCATCATTCTGGCAAACCCAGATAAGGATAACTTCCTTGTGGCTTACTTTCCCGAGTAAGTCATCCCTTAACCGCCCCGTAACATATGATTTCTTAGATTTCGATCGTTCTTTTTTTTTCTAACATTCCGTGTTCTGTGCAGTGACACACATTGCACACTCATCCTCTTAAGCCCAAAATATTCCATGGCCACGTATTTCGACCCGAACCGTAACTCCAAGATAGACTACACAAATGTCAAGAAAGTTCTTGATTACGTTCTCCCCGGCTATGCCAAACCTGGAGGCACCTTCACCAGGGCAGTTCGTAAGTACGGCAAGCACACCTTCTCACACAATACAAAGTGCTACTGCGTCAAGCAGCCGTCTGGCGGTCAGAAGGATGCCTACTACGCCCTCCATCACATGCGGGCGATCATAAGGGACCATCATCACCTTCTTCTACCAGATAATCTCAAAGATTGGGCCACGAGCTTGTCGGCAATCCAGGACGCGGACCTCAGACAAGAATTCTTTCACATCCAGTCGGAGTTTGCGGACATCATCCATCAAGATGTCCTTCATACCTCGGGGCAGTTCTTCCTTAGATATCAACCGTCCAACAGTGAGATAGATGGAACGCTACAAATGCAGGGTGACAACGACTGCGATTTCATGACCATCACGACAGACGACGGCTTCATCCACGCTCCTGTCCGATGAGTCGAGTCGAAAGTAGTGATGTGTAGTTCTGAAACATTGATTGGCTCATGTTGTAATTAAACTTTAATGAATTCGTATGTCTCTTTGGTTTGGACAGTCATTCAACTTAGATGTAATCGATGCTATTTATTAGTAGGACCATGAATCGTGCTATTAATGTCTTGCTTTTCTCTTCCGATCCTTTTGTTGCATACTTACATATTACTTATGTATTGTCTGTTGTTTGGCTTGTGCATAGAGATGTCTTTGTATGTCGTGTACAAGGGTAAGGTTCCCGGAGTCTGCGACGACTGGGAGGAGTGTCGGAGACAGGTTCACCGTTTCAGCGGTAACAGTTACAAAGGGTACACCACTAGGGCGAAGGACGAATCTAGATACGCCCGCTATCTAGCGGGAGAGAGGAGAGAGCGTTGGAGGAACCGGATGAAGACCAGTTTGATCGCGATGATGCTCATCATGATGACCGCAGCTCTCTTCTATGTGATGGTAGTTTAGATGATCGATATCGACTTGTAATGTGAAGACAAACTCGATACTCGTGGTCTTGAGGCTTGTAATGTTTTATCTTTGTTCGGTCTTTTGAATTCGGAGACTAATATGATGAATTGTATTCGGAGACTAATCTTCTATTGTATTCGATGAATCTGCTGTTGCTGTGTGCTGCTGTCTATATTTTGTCCAATAATATATTTTGTAACCTGTGCAAAAATCAGAAAAGTAAAAAAAAACAAATATTCATACTAATGGCGCATCACCTCAAGGTGCGCCATACTAATGGCGCATCACCACAAAGTGCGCCATTAGTATGACAAAGCACATGGTTATGTATGGCCCCCCGGGAGGCATGCTAATGGCGCATGCTGTTACATACTAATGGCACATGGTGTTACATACTAATGGCGCACTACTTGGTGCGCCATTAGTATACCAGATACTAATGGCGCACCAGTGGTGCGCCATTAGTAAAAAATTCTAGTGGCGTGATACTAATGGCGCACCGGTAGTGCGCCATTAGTAGGCAAAACCGGTGCGCCATTAGTAGGCCTTTTCCTAGTCGTATATAT
>NC_041393.1:209050363-209072659 GCF_002162155.2 Triticum dicoccoides
ACATAGGTTCAGTTTCGCATTCTTATAGAAAAATAGAATTGAGTTGTGCGTCGTCTTGAAAAAACAAACATAACTTGGGCTGCTGATGTTATAGACAAGCTAGGTTGGGAGGCCCAGAGGCCTCTGGATCCAAAAAACGTTGAAACTTGTCATGGGATGCCCATGTTAAACAACCAAACCTAGGCCATGGACTTGGTGGGCCCGGGACTATCAGCCTCTCGACAAACAGTTGCCTCTCAATTCCTCTTGTTTTGCTGACCATGTTGGGAATGACAGACGGCAGCGCCGTGGCGAGAGCACCAAGGCGGAGGACGACATTGAGACCGCGGACCGAATGAACCGGAGCGGGGGAAGACGCAGGTGGAGTGGAGTTCGAGGGTGGACTTGTTCGAGTGGAGGGTGGCCGGTGGATCTCCTTAGTATCATTGTCTTCTTTCATGTTGGCGTAGCAGGGGTTGATGATGGTCTCGGCGAGGTCAACCATGGAGTCCTTCTCCTGCCCATTGCTGATGATCTTGTATTGCTTCTGGATGTCGACAAGCTTGTTGCACCAGATGGCCGAATCGTCGCGGTCTTCCTTCTCTCCACCGTAGGGAAGGTGCAGTCGGCGCTGCCGATGAAACGGGCGAATGCTCCAGAACCTCTGATAGCCCGATAGCAGTGGTAGACGAGAACCTCGACCCACACTCATACCTGGGCGACCGCGATCCGCTGGTCCCTGTGAGGAGACGAATGGAGGGGTGCAAGGTCTAGTCCTGCGACCTTGTGCTTTCTCGTCCTGTAGGTACTGCTTGAACTCGGCGAGGCAGAGCTTCACCGAGTCCGGATCGTTGGTGTACATCACATTCAACTTGGTGCCGCCATGGGACTGAACGGAGAACTCAAAGGTGAACTCCTTGCTGAAGTCCATATCCAGCAGGCTCACCCCTCGGATCGCCATTAGAATCTCTTCAAGTGAACGAGTGAGTAGGCGGCAGCAGCAGTTCGTTTTTCAGCTCTTAGGGAACTGGATTTTACAGTATACTGAGTGTGTATAGGCGACAACAGTTACTACCCCTCCCTCGCCCGCTGCATGCCCGGCAGAATATGCACCATCGGCGCATTCAAACGCCTCCATTAAGAAACCTATTCCGGCCACACACGTCGGTTCACGAGCGGGTCTATATTGGTACTGTAATAACAAGTGTTAGTGGTAACTTTACTTAAATTTAATTAGCTTAGTTAAAATGTATTCTTAAAACAAGCAATGCATTGGCTCGTTTTATCAGTGCCATAGGATCAACATGCACAACAATTAGAACTATTATTCTCAGGACACACACGATTAACACATTTGTCGCACTTTCAGACAGACAATACTACCAAGTTTGAACAGTTTGTTATGGTTGCTGTCCTCTGCATCATGTCTTGTTTCCCAGCTTGCAAGATTCAGAACCAACAAATAAGATTCAAATAATAAGTACAACAAATATGCCTACACATCTCATTGATTCCCAGCTTCCAAGATTCAGAGTTAACAAATAAGATTCAAATAATAAGTACAACAAAGATGCCTACACATCTCATTGATTCCCAGCTTGCAAGATTCAGAACCAACCATTAGAGCCTTTTGATAAAGTGAATATCCGAATTAAATCCATCTTGGCTAGCCGTGTCATACAACCCAAGAACTTGGCGAATGCTCTTGACCATCACAACATCTGTAGTAGTGTATTCCTGTTTGCATAGATAAGAAAGAGCATGGATTTAGGACTCTAGCAGCCATAGAGATGGTTGTACAAACATTGGCCTTTTATTTTGGCCACCAATTCTATCTATGTTCCTGATGCGTCAATCTTTGACACGTCCCTTGAAATTACTATAATAGTGGCACTAGTTGAAGCAAACTTTATTTCCAAAACGAGAAAAGATTGCGATATAATAGCTTTATTTAAAAAATACAACGCTGGCACAGCATGACAAATCACAATCATGTTGATAAAGGATAGTACTGATCAGTGTGAGGGGCCCTATGCCACCACGGCTCGGTCTGGTGAACCTGCAACTCCACTCGGATGAGGTCAACCTGCAGCTCCATGATTCAATTCATGCGCCTTTTTCTGTAGTTCACCTGAAATGAAGCAAAGATTGCATCATTCAACTAGCAAGTAGTACTTTCTCTCATGAGCTGGCAGGTGCTTCTTTATTAGTTGCACTAAAATTGTGCAACAATAAGGTTGGTTGTTGCTACCTCTTGAGCTTGCATTGGTTTTTCCCTTGAAGAGGAAAGGGTGATGCAGCAAAGTAGCATAAGTATTTACCTCGGTTTTGAGAACCAAGGTATCAATCCAGTAGGAGACGACGCACAAGCCACCTAGTACCTGCACAAACAATCCAGAACCTTGCAGCCAACGCGATAAAGGGGTTGTCAATCCCTTCACAGTCACTCGCAAAAGTGAGATCTGATAGAGATAGTAAATTTAATATTTTTTGTATTTTTGTTGTATAGATTGGAAAGTAAAGATTGCAAAATAGTAAACTAGATTTAAAGAGATGCAATATAATGGAAAAGAGATGTAATGTAATGGAAAAGAGACCCGGGGGCCATAGGTTTCACTAGTGGCTTCTCTCGAGATAGCATGTATTACGGTGGGTGAACAAATTACTGCCGAGCAATTGATAGAAAAGCGCATAATTATGAAGACATCTAAGGCAATGATCATGAACATAGGCATCACGTCCATGTCAAGTAGACCGAAACGATTTTGCATCTACTACTATTACTCCACACATCGACCGCTATCCAGCATGCATCTAGAGTATTAAGTTCATAAGAACGGAGTAACACATTAAGCAATATGACATGATGTAGATGGATAAACTCAAGCAATATGATATAAACCCCGTCTTTTTATCCTCGATGGCAACAATACAATACATGTCTTGCTGCCCCTACTTTCACTGGGAAAGGACACCGCAAGATTGAATCCAAAGCTAAGCACTTCTCCTATTGCAACAAAGATCAATCTAGTAGGCCAAACTAAACCGATAATTCGAAGATACTTGCAAAGATATCAAATCAAGCATGTAAGAATTCAGAGAAGAACCAAATAATATTCATAGATAAGCTTTTTCATAAATCCACAATTCATCGGATCTCGGCATACACACCGCAAAAGAGTATTACATCGAATAGATCTCGAAGAACATCAAGGAGAACTTTGTATTGAGAATCAAAGAGAGAAAAGAAGCCATCTAGCAAAAAACTATGGACCCGAAGGTCTGTGGTAAACTATTCACGCTTCATCGGAGAGGCAATGGTGTTGATGTAGAAGCCGTCAGTGATCGATTCCCCCTCCGGAAAATTGCCGGAAAAGGCCCCAGGATGGGATCTCATGGGTACAGAAGGTTGCGGTGGTGGAAAAGTGTTTTCATGACCCCCCCTGATGTTTCTAGGGCATAAGAGTATATATAGGCGAAAGAAGTACGTTGATGGAGCTACGAGGGCCCCACAAGGGTGGGGGGCGTGCTTACCCCCCTGGGCGAGCCCTATTGCCTCGTGGCCTCCTTGTAGAGTCCCAGACTTCAACTCCAAGTCTTCTGGATTGCTTTTGGTCCAAGAAAGATCCTCGCGAAGGTTTCATTCTGTTTGGACTCCATTTGATATTCCTTTTCTGCAAAACTCTAAAATAGGCAAAAAAAAAGAAACTGGCACTGGGCCTCCGGTTATTAGGTTAGTCCCAAAAATAATATAAAAGAGCATATTAAAGCCCATTAAACATCCAAAACATATAATATAATAGAATGGAACAATCAAAAATTATAGATACGTTGGAGACGTATCAATCATCCCTGGTTTATATCATATTGCGTGAGTTTATCCCTCTACATCATGTCATGTTTCTTAATGCGTTACTCTATTCTTCATGAACTTAATACTTTAGATGCATGCTGGATAGCGGTCGATGTGTGGAGTAATAGTAGTAGATGCAGGCAGAAGTCAGTCTACTTGTCACAGACGTGATGCCTATATACATGATCATGCCTAGATAATCTCATAATTATTTGCTTTTCTATCAATTGCTCGACAGTAATTTGTTCACACACCATAATAATTATGCTATCTTGAGAGAAGCCACTAGTGAAACCTATGGCCCCCGGGTCTATCTCTTATCATATAAGCTTTCAATCTAGTTTTATTTGCATCTTTACTTTTCCAATCTATATCATAAAACACCAAAAATATATTTATCTTATCATATTATCTCTATCAGGTCTCACTTTTGCAAGTGGCCGGAAGCCTGGGGTTTCCTCCCTTCGCGATGATGGTCGCGTGAATGATGCAAACACCGACCAAATGGATCTAGCCGGATCTGTGACCAGTGGTGAGCAGAGAGAAATTGTCGCTACCACTCTCTTGTTTAGATCTGAAGAGGACGAGAGAATGAAGAGAGCAACCCTAGTAAAGCAAGCGCTCAGGCCCCTGCGTACATATATAGTGGACTAATTATCTTTTTCTCTCCACAATAAGCGTTTCAATTTGTGTATGTGGCATTAAAGAAAAGAAACTCTCTATTTAAGGTGACTAACTGTACGACTCCTACTTACTACTAGTAGTACTAGTATTGTTCACTTGTGCTCCCCGACCCTCCATTCATTGAACAACCCCACAGGTGAATAAACATAAAGTACTAGTATTTATATAGACCGAACAAGTTCGAACTATTTTCGCGTAGTTAAAAGTTGAGGGCGGGGCTTTTCCCGGGCAGAACGCACGACGGTTTTCAGGTAGGCGGTTTGACAGAGAGGAGAGGAGGGTGAGGGAGTGGCGGATTCAAACTTACTGCTGGAAAGGTCGGGCTGTGCAATTTGACGGCGCGTTACTGCTGGAAAGACTTGTGATATGAATACTCACTATAGTAATGAATTACTGGCGCTACGACCGGGGTGATGCCCCCCTTCCGTCCGCACTCTAATCTGGTGCATGACACGTCGACCCGGATGCTGGCTCTCCCACATGTCGGTGAAGTACGTAGTAAAAAGGAGGAAAGAATGATGCGGTATATACTACTACTACTACTCACGTCGGAGGAGTGCGAACCACGGCAGCCCAGTGAACCAGCAGTTCGAACCACGGCAACCCAGTGAACCAGCAGTAGAAAACAATGTGGTGATATGGCCATAAAAAAATGTGCTACGTTCCGGACTGTAGCATGTACATTACTACTCCTCTTTGTTTGGATCCCTGAGTTATAGCTAGTTTGGGTTGAAATAGCCTCAAATTATCGAAACAGGAGGGGTTAGTTTGTGCTAGTTTGCTCTAACCCAGCTAAAACTAGCTCGGTGGAGAGGTTCTAATTGGGTTAGTTATCCTTGGGCCCACTAAAAGAGAACTAAAAAAATCTCCCCTACCCGCACCAGATCACTCCCTCCGCCCCACCCCCTCGCACGACTCCTCTCTGTTCCCCATCAGGCCGCCCGCCCAAGCACCTCTCTACCGCTCGCCCTCTCTCTCCCTCGGCCGCCCTCTCCCTCCAGCCTCCGCCGCCCTCCTCCGGCTGCCCTCTCCCTCGGGCCTTCGAAGGTCACCCTGCTCCCCCTTCACCAGTCATTTTTCTCCCTCTGTCGTGCGCGGCGGCGGTGCATCTACCAGGGAGGTCGCGAGAGGGGTGAGTTTGTTTGTTCCTTCTCTATCTCACAGCCATATCATTGATCTTCCTCGCTCTAGCGCTAATTCTGATTTGGAAAAGTAGATCCTGATCAAACTTAGTATAGGTTTGTGGTGCACGCATGGAATTGTTTGATGCTACTTAAGGAGGTAATAAATCTTTCTAGAGGCCCAAAGATTCAGTTGATCTTGCTAGGTATTTCAGTTTCAGGCTTGCATTATTTCTAGAGGCCCAAAGATTCAGTTCACCTTTCTACGTATTTCCGTTTCAGGCTTGCATTATTTCTGGAGGCCCAAAGATTCAGTTCAACTTTCTAGGTATTTCAATTTCAGGCTTGCATTATTTCTAGAGGCCCAAAGATTCAGTTCACCTTTCTGGGTATTTCAGTTTCAGGCTTGCATTATTTCTAGAGGCCCGAAAATTCAGTTCATCTTTCTAGGTATTTCAGTTCCAGGCTTGCATTATTTCTAGAGGCCAAGAGATTCAGTTCACCTTTCTAGGTATTTCAGTTTCAGGCTTGCATTATTTCGAGAGGCCCAAAGATTAAGTTCACAGTCGGCAGCAAGCGGCCGTGCTACCCATGCCGGTGTCGACCTCAACTCGCAAGCGCCAGCGTCGGAGGGGTTCCCAGGGCTTGGGCTCTATAGAGCCTTCCTCTAGAGCGACAATGACGAGGTCCTCCCTGGGTGCGTGAGGGGCTCCGGGCTCCCCCCCTATCATGAATGACTTCCGTGATGAGTTAGCTCATTCTTTGTTTCATGGAATGTATTTTTTTGTGAAGCTTGATTGATGATTTGTATGTTTAAGTGGGGTATCTCATTTGTATGGACAAAGTAAAATTTCTCATGTTTCGCATGCTGGATTTGTAAAGATGGTTCGTTTATGTCAATTGTGAGCAGGAGGAGGCCACACAAGAGCCGGCCACACCAAATCCGGCAGGAAATAGGGTCCCAAGTAGTCAAATGATTGAGAAAGAGCATTTATTGTCAATCTAACCCTGCCATCCATACACGTCTTTGGTTTAGAGTTAGTTCAGGGTTAGTTCAGGATTGGAATCTAACTCTAACCTCTGACTGAGTTAGAGTTCTCCTCGTCTCGGTTCATCGCCATCATACTTGCCCCATTCCTATGTTTTCAGTATCCTGCGAATCAAAGAGGCCCTTTTTTGCGAGAAAAATCAAAGATGACCTTAGACTGGTTTAGGTCCGGTCATTTTTTATAAACGTGTTATGTCCAAAATTTAATGAACGTGCTCCGACTTCTATGAAAATAATCTAGTTTCATGTAGTAATTCATTTATTTATTTATTCTTCTGCGGGGGGTTTGCATGTAATTCATGAGGTCTGAAATGTAAAGTACCCCGGCATATGCTCTGAGTTGAGCATGCACAATGACCCAGATGCTCTATGTCCCACATATCGGCGAAAGGGAGCACGTGGAAATAGCCTAGGAGTACATATAGGAGGATAAATGCGTGAAAAAATATGTACTGTGAAGCATAGCTGTGGTTCAAAAAGGAGATCTAAAGTGATGACAGTTATAGGTCACACGCACCCAACTAGTGGTACAGTACTAGATATACGACTATTTTCCCCCTAAAAAAGAGGTACGAGTGCTCAGTACTCCTATTCTATCAACACGAGTCCCATCTGACAACAGCGTCCGTGCTATAGCTAGCTCTCCTCCCTCGTTTCTCTCTTCTAATTCTAAACTCGGCCGACGCCCGTGGGCGGGGTGGGTTTGCTCAACTGCGGCCCCACCTCATAGTGAAAACATTACAACTGGAATAAAAATGTCATATACTCCCTCCATTCCTAAATATAAGCCTTTTTAGATACTATTTCAAATGGAACACAACATACGGATGTATGTAGACATATTTTAGAGTGTAGATTCACTCATTTTGCTCCGTATGTAGTCACTCGCTGGAATCTCTAGAAAGACTTATATTTGAAAATAGAGGGAGTATTATACTAATAAAACATTAAGGCCACGGGGCGATGCAGTGCTAGTTACAAGAGGCAAGAAGAAGAGATGCATCCATCGACGACGTCCACCTCCTTGACTTAGGGCGCTGGCCCACTGAACGATGGCTAAGTAGAAGCGGCTTTCGTGGCCAGGTGGACGTGCTTATAAACAATGGCGTGCAAAGATTCCAGCCGCTGGAAGAAGGCCAACGTCTTTCTGTCCTCGCTTGCCTTGTAGTGGGCTATGTAGACGATTTCCTCATAGACGTGGATGTGCAGGTCGATGGTTTCTTGCGCGGTGAGCGCGGCCTCGAGGTGCACATTCTTCGTCGTGACCTCCGGCACATGCAGGGCCACCAGGGCTTGAAAGAGTTCGTCACCATGGAGGCTTATGAGGGTGGCAGGCAATGAGGAGCCTGGGCATGCGGGTTGGAGTAGTACGGCAAGGTCGTATGCACACTTCTTGACGGAGTGAACTTGTGGATGGACTTGACCATCATGTCATCCATACGAGAGGCGAAGCCAGCGTCAGCGAGGGCTATGATGTCGGGGGTCACTAGCACCGTCTGGAAACGCTGCACGGTGCGGGGCCGCAGGCCGGCGCCTTGGATGATTTGGCACAGCCGACTGCCGCTCGCGTCGATCGCCTCCATAGGTGCTTGTGGCTTCTGGTCACTTTGTCTTGGATTGGAGTGAGTAGTGTTGCGCAGAGACTAGGAGTAGATGGATTGGAGTGGTGGGGAAACTTTATATAAGAGTCCAAACTCTGTTGCATTCACATCGTCCTGGCTCTATTCTGCTTCTCCAGTTAATTCCCTTTGCATGTAATTGAGGATGCATCATTGACCGTTCAACATATCGGGAACCGCTACGCTCTCCCTCCTTGGCATTCAAGCACCTATGGAGGTGACTGTCGCTCGTGTCTATCGCGTGTCAGGAGATGTTCCCGTCGAGGACGAGGTGCCTATGGTGACTTTGTAAATTTCAAGATGATAGTGCTGACTCAGTCTTTCGGAGATGCTCATAGGGGTAGGGTGTGCATTCATAGGGGTGAGTGTATGCGCGTGTATATCAGCGCTTGCGTCTGTACTGTGTTAAAAAATCGTAAATGTGTGTCAAAAAGAGACTAGTCATTATACTCAATATTGTGCACTGTGACCAAGGCGGAGAGGAAAATGATTGAACTACGTATTTATTTACGATGCAGATTCACTCATTTTGCTCCATATGTACTCCGTCTCTGTGTAGTCTAGTCACTTGATGAAATCTCTAGAAAGGCATAGTCCTTTCTGGTTTACAGGGCTATACTAGCAAGTACGTACTACAATAATGGGATGACATAGCAATTTTGTCTCATGCAAGAGCCTGGCTATATGCGTGCTCCAAGGTTCACAACTGCCACATTCGGGTTGCGCTTGGCTCTTTGCCTCTTTGAGAAGACAAACAATGATGTTACTACTACTGCTTCTATAGTATCGAATCCACTGTCGCATGTCCGTCCACCGAGAGCAGGAGGGATAGCTTGTTGTAGTACCATAAGCAAAAGCCTGGCCTTGTTTGCGAGCCACAATGCGCATGGGCGAGGGAGAAGGCGTGTAGTAGTAAAATCAAGCTTCTCCTCATTGTACGAGTTAACGCGACACATCATAGCACTCACCCCACATGCTTGCCTCTAAACTTGGCTGGAAGACCCGTAGTGTACAATATATTTGCTCCAACCTCTAACATTTACCCACCACAAATTAAAATATATATTCATGTCTTCACCAGATGAGCGTGCAAACTACAATCACCAGGATGACAGGTAGGGCCTAATAAAAAAAGCTTTGAGATGGCCACATAGCATGGAGCCGACCCCAATGATTTTAAGCTTATAGGCACGGTACACGCTATCCTAGACTACTCTACACATGAAACTGTCACACGAGCGTCCAGGCTGCGCTTGGCTCTTCGCCTCTTCGGGAAGTCGCACAATGATAGAGTACTACTACAATGGAGGAGTACTACAGTACGCTTCTAGCCATCTGACACTGATTGAACTGCTGCATGTCTACCGCGTGTAGCGAAAGATTCTCCTAGTTCTACCAGCCACCACGCTCATGGGCAAGGGAGGGACGTAGCTTCATTGACTTAGTGCTCCTGCCTTTGCGTGTATGAGAGGTGGGCCCAACAGATGGGTGGCCCACCTGTCATACAGCCAAAGGCAGGTGCAGTTAAGGCACCAGAGCTCAGTCCGCGAGGGAGAGGATAATCAAACTTCTCATTGTTGTATGAGTTGACGCGACACATCAAAGCACTACACTCGACATATTTCAATAATTTGCATTTACCGATGCATTAATTACAACGCATGCATGCATGCATGCTGTGACTCTCCTTTTGATACTTGCATGTGTTGATTTAATGCACCTCGAAGTAGTATGAATATGTGAAGGTAAAGCTTTGTAATGCCCCGACCCTAAAGCGAAAGATGGTTGTGCACGAGGAGGGCGAGATCATGCAGACGGAACAGGACCCGACGATGGAGCTCTCTGTGGTCTCGATGGACCTCACCTTGCTCCACTGCCCATTGTGCCTCCGCCCCTTGAAGCCTCCAGTGTATGAGGTTTGAATACACCTCGTCCATTTAGCTGATCGAGCAAGGTGCAAGTTTCTTGATTGATGTGTTATTCGATTGATTTGTGTAGTGCAAGGGAGGGCACCTGGCCTGCGCGGACTGCCGCGTCGAGCGCCCCAGGAACCAGCGGCAGTGCCAGAAGTGTGAGTGTGGCAGTGGCTTCGACGTGTGGAACACGACGGTGTACATCGTCCTCTCGTCGGTGAGGGTGGAGTGCCCGCATGAAGGCTATGGGCTCTACGTCACTTACCACAAGCTCGCCGATCACCAGAGCGTGTGTCCGCTCGCGCCCTGCAAATACCATGCCCGTTTGGGGCTATGAAGGCCTGCCGCCGGTGCTCTCCCACCATATCAGCATTGTGTATCCCATGCCCGTGCACAGGATCCAGTATGGCAAGTTGCTACAGCTGCAAGTGCCACTGTCGGAGCCATGGCTCTTGCTGTTCGCGAAGGAGGACGGCCGCACGTTTTTCTTGGTCGGCGGCATGCTCGACATTGGCACGCCTATTACCGTGTCGGTCGTCTGCATCAGAGCGGGGGCGTCCCCGCTGCCACACTACGTGGCCAAGCTGTGGGCGAACCGCCCACCGGGGGAGCCCAAAGGCATGACCCACGCCGTCATGGTGGAAATGGAGGTGACGAGCAGCAAGGATCGTGACGATGTCGTCGTGCAGGAGCTAACCTTCTTCACAGTTCCGCCCAAGCTGCTGGCGGGGCTAAGCTGGTGTCCCTCCACATTCAGATTGACAAGCTCACATCCTAAATGTTTCTATAGTGCCTTCTGTTTATCTTAGTAATATGCTCATATAGGGATTAGCTCGGTCTACTTTAGCTTAAGATATGGTGGGTTTTGGTGGCGATGCAGCAATTACTTCGATATTAGGTCGGTAATTTCCAACAGTCGAACAGATATTTTGTGTCTGTTGGATATAAAGTTCCTTTAGGTAAGAAGTACTACTTGTCATCAAAATGGATAAAAGCAGATGTATCTAGATGTATTTTAGTTCTAGATACATCCCTTTGTATCCATTTTGATGACAAGTATTTTTGGACGGAGGGAGCTTATATGCTTGTTTGTTCACGAAGTGTTTCATACTTGTGCGAGTTGACGCGACACTAGTAGTACTCCCTCTGACCCTAATTTCTCTGCGCATAAGTCGAGGCGCAGATACCAAGCAGGGCCTGGTTGTGTTGGACAACTCACTCGACTGCGCACCAGGCAGACGAAGCTCGTGTCGTGTTGGTGTCGTTTGTGGCCCGCACATTAACCAAAACCTCGCGCCTCCATTTTAGCCTCCATGTTTTAAACTTTTCAATCTCAAGGCCAAGGAGCAACATGAAACCTATGATAGAGCCAGTTGTATGGTTGAGAACACTAAAATTCGTAGCTACAAATGCGTGTGTGAGAGAGGACGAGTGCGTGCATGCACCTCTTCTCTTCATGTATAACGTACTAAACTCAGAGTAAAATTGTATGTGGGTGGCATCGACCTAGGGAGCTAGAGATGGTGTGTGCGAGAAGTCCCAAGAGATAGGTGTAATGCGTCTGAAAAAAATACTAGTATATAGCTCGCCACGAGGCTATTCCTATCGAATGCCCCAATAACCGTAAGATATGTTTCCGGCGGTGCCAGTTATTGCACATACACAACAGTAGAAAAAGAACTACCATGGCATATGCTACACCATGGCCGAGAACACGTGCCCATGTTATGCCATCCGGGAATAGTGCCGCACTTCGACACTAGAACCGTCAATAAATTTTGAGCTTGCATCTTGTCACATTCCAAAATTACTACTACTACCAAGCTATATTTAATTGCAAACCTGTTCACACCAATCACAACCTAAACAGTTTCCCACATAGGAGTGTATTAGTACTTGGTTATAAATACTACTATGCCAAGATGACTTCACATTCCTCCTCAATTCGTCATCCACAAAAACAAACAAGTCATTCATCATCCTTCCCTTGCGTCTGACATGGCCAGCGTGTGTTCTAGGTCGAGAGATTACCACCAGGGAGAGGCGAGCATGGAGGCGGAAGCATGAGAGATGACCCGCCTCACCGCAAAAGTAGCCAACATGTCCCACCATACGGAAGTAGCAGCACAGAGGTCCTGCCACGCCACCGAAGCAGCATGGAGATCCCGCCGCGCCGTCGATGCAGCAGACTGGTCCGGCCGCATCGCGGAAGCAGCAGAGATGTCCCACCGCACCGCGGCTACCTGGGAAAATGTCTCGCGGGCAGGCGACGACTCTTACAGGTGCATGCATGCGATCGTCCATAGCCAGATGGATTAGATCTCTGGTTGGGCAAGGTTGCAGGACGACATGAAAGCCTCGTTTGAACAGGCTACCGGTGTCATTCGGGAACTAAGGGAGGGCAATGAGAGGCTCCGGGCTGAGCGTGACCTGCTGAGGGCGAAGATCATCCGAAGTGCATACCAACAGGAGGAGACTAGTGCCTTGTTGAAGAGGACCAGCGTCATCATCAAGAAACTTATGGACGAGAATGACATGCTCTGCATCGAGCGCCAAAGGCTGGTGCAGGAATCCGTGGATGCTCTCAAGTAGCATCTTGAGGACACGAAAGAGCTCATCACCGCTCTCCGCGGAGACTAGTTCCCACGGCCTGCAGCAATGCATCAAGAAAGTAGAGATCAGCGAGCCAGATTGTTGTCTTCCTTTTTCTTTTGCCCTTGTGTATTTCGGGGGTAGCCGCATGTGGCTTTTTAATTATCTTCCTAATTATGTAAGACAATTATTATCCATTGTCGTCATCCTTATATATTCATCAGTCTGGCTATAAGTCGCAGTAGATGCTATATAGGTCCGTCGGATCTCACATCAAGATCCGTGCAAAATTTTCTTTCCAGATTTTCTTTTTTCTCTCTTAAATCTCTGTCGAGTGAGACATAGCCACGCCATTAAACAGAGGCTCGGGCGCCATGAATGGATACCTTGGAAGAGAGGTGGACGGCAGATGGAGGTCAAAGGGCTCTCCTCCCAATAAGCACGCGCACGGGTCTGATGGCATGCATCTCGTACTCAAATAGCTACCTTGCAAGGCGCCTCCTAGCTAATAAAAAAGGGGACACATGGCGGCACGTAAATGGTAAATAGAACACCCATAGTTTCAATAATACTTGTGTTTCCGATTGTAACGTGACAACACTTGTTCCAAAATGACTTTTTTGATTGTTAATGTGTGCGCCTTCGCAAATGGGACAGCAAGATTACCACAGCATGTTGGTCCCATGTCATGGCACCAAGCCAAGTTTCATGATTTTCATGTATGTTTTGTATTTACAGGAATTAAAAAACCAAGTTTCTGAATGTTTCTAGCACAGCCACGACGCCCAGAATTTTGAATTTCATTCCCATTTCTTGCATGGGACCTAGAAATTTACCCAGGACACACATGTGATTTTTCAACCAACTTTGGTGCAGTGGAGCATGTGCTTGTATTTCAAATTTGAATTATGAACAAAAGGTGACACGTTCCCTCTCAGAACCATGAGCCTTCTTGAGAGAAGCTCCGGTTTGCAAGAAGATTATACCAAAATTTGTTCCTATCCGGCTAATTTTTTTACCACAGCATGGTAGGACCATGACATGACACCATGCCAAGTTTCATGATTTTCAGGCGTGTTTTGGATTTACAAGAATTTTAAAACCAAGTTTCTCAATGTCCTCGGTCGAGCCACGATGCCCAGATGTTTGAATTTCATTCCCATTTCTTGCATGGGACCTAGAAATTCACCCGAGGACACAGATGTAAATTTTCAACCAACTTTGGTGCACGGGAGCATGTGATTGTAGTTCAAATTTGAATTATGCACATTAAATGACTAGAAACTCAATTAATGTATAAAAAAGGCCAACGAACCCGGAATAATTCCAAAATTTAATAGGGTACTCATGTAGTTCTATGTTGCCTCTGTAAAGAAACTCAAGGGGGGGGCAGCGTATATCGTTTCACAATCAAAGGTGGCACATTCCCTCTCAGAACCACGAGCCTTCTTGAGAGAAGCCTTGGTTTGCAAGAAGCTTATACCAAAACTTGTTCGAAACCGGCCCAATTTTTTACCACAGCATGTTAGTGCCATGACATGACACCATGCAAACTTTCATGATTTCCAGGCGACTTTTCGATTTACATGAATTTAAAATCCAAGTTTCTCGATGTTCTCCACCGAATCACGACGCCCAGATGTTTGAATTTCATTCTCATTTCTTGCATGGGACCTAGAAATTCAACCAAAGACACACATGTGATTTTTCAACCAACATTAGTGCACCGGAGCATGTGCTTGCAGTTCAAATTTGGATTATGCACATTAAATAACCAGAAACTCAATTAATGTATAAAAAGGCCAAACGAACATGGAATAATTCCAAAATTTAACAGGGCACTCATATAGTTCTATGTTGCCTCTGTAAAGAAAATCAGGGGGGAGGCAGCGTATATCGTTTCGCACACAAACGTGACACGTTCCCTCTCAGTACCACGAGGCTTGTTGAGAGAATCTCTGGTTTTGCAAGAAGCTTATACCAAAACTTGTCCCAATTTAGCCAAAAATTATACATATGAAAACAGGGTTTAGATTATCTCGAACATCTCGCTACCTAGACCAATGTACTATGATTTGAATTCAACATAAAATGGATACGAATATTTGAATTGGAGATCATATGGTACATGTAGTTCATAGTGAAATATGATTACTGCTATATGCATGTTTTTTGTTGTCAAGATAATATTTAAATGATTGTATAACTTGACAACAATCGTATTCAAATAAGGAAAATTGATTCAAATTTAGTCCATATGGTAGATGACAATATATATGTTCACAGGGTGGTGTAAAATGTTCATATATGAAGGAAGATCAAAATGTACGACTACATCAATTATAAACCGCAAGGTCACCAAATGATATATTCGAATTCAACATAATGTGGATTCAAAAATTGAAATTCGAGATCCTGGCATTTGTAATCATATAAAAAGGGACATTACTCTTTTTATTGGTGGGAATTGAATTGTTTTTTGTTGTTGTTGAGGGAAGTGCGAATCGATTTGGTACTGTACAGGGTAATCTTGTTCTCCCGATTTTTTTTACATTTTTCTTGTAGTTTTTTCAATGGCATTTATAGCAATATAGTAAAAGGGGACATGACTCTCTTGGGTCTTGTATGAATTGTTTTTTTGTACATGTTAAGTTTGTTCTGCCGAACAAGGAATCCGCACCTTGTTATCCGGAAATTTTCAAGCTCGAGTATCTTTTGTCTCGCCTTCTTTGAAACTCCCGCCTCTTCAACCCGCGCTGCGCCTTGTTATCCGCAAATTTCGACGCGCGCGAAAACTCCCTCCTCATCCGAAATTGGTCCCGCAGCCTAGACACACGAAATCCCCCTTCTACGCCTCAGCCGGAAATGTCGACTCGACGTCGCGGTGTCAAAACCGGTGGGGGTATGCTGGTAACTTACCCTACATTTTGGACAAGCATGTCCCTAAGCCATGGCTTCCCCCTACCTTCCCCTTCGTTCCCCCCATTCGTACACCGAGGCCGCCAAGACCCACGAAACCCCATGCTCCTCCGTCGACCTCCCGACCGCCGCCTAGCAGGAGACTCTTCCCCGACGATGTCGTCCACCACAACATCTTGCCGTCCCTCGTACACCGCACCAGATGAGGATCCATCGTCGATCTCGTCATCTCGCCGGATCAGCCGCCCCGTCCTCCACCTCCAAGGAGCTACCTCGATGTTTGCCTCGTCTATCACGCCACCCCCATCCACACAGCGTTGTCTTGACTTGCCCCATCGGAATGGCAACACCCTACCAATTCCTCCGATGAAGCCGAGGCCAACTCGGTGCAACAAAGGAGGTTCTGCACTCACCACTGCATTTTATCTTTTATTTGATCTCACGGGGCTGCCGGTGCTCGATACCGAGCAGCCATGGCGGGTCTCCATCAATGCCGCCGTCGCCGGCCACTTCATCCACGGTGTCTCTCCCCCATGTCATTGCTTCCTCGGCAGCGACTTCCACACCTGCACAAGCTAGAGCTGCTCCAGCTCTCACTCGCGTTGTTGTTGCTGCTGCTGCTCCGGCTCTCGCTTGCGCTGCGGCTTTGTTCTTGCTGTCGGTCGCGCTGCTGCACTGCTCTTGCTTTCGTTCGTGCTACTGCTCTGCTCTGCTATTGCTGTCAGTCGCGTTGATGCTCCGCTCTTGCTCTCGTTCATGCTGTTGCTCTGCTCTTGCTCTCGTTCGCGCTGCTGCTGCTACTACTGCTGCACGACCTCCGGCAGCTATAGGAGTTGCTGCTTTAGCACTCGCTCACGATGCTACTGCACGGCTTGCTCTCTGCTAGTGTGTTCCCTGCTTGAGCGTCTGCAGATTTAGATCATAGCTTCTCTACTACTAGTGCTTGAATGCCCTAAACATCTATTGCAATGCTCTGCTACTAGTACAATCAGCTTCGATAGTAAAATTCAGTTTCGACTGTAAAGTTCAGATTCTTCAGTTAAGTTCAGAGTGAACAATACTTACAACATCTGTCGGAGCGGCAGTGGCGCGGCTCATGCGTTTTACATCTATGCTGAGGTCCACAAGGCTATGCCAAAGAGGTTGTACACTCGTTGTATCACTTTGTTACTATGCATTCATGTCGATCCCTCAGGAATCCTTTGCTATGGAACTATTATGGTACTACTATTTGTGCATTTGGTTAGAAGAAGTGGAGCAAAGCAAACCTTGAGGATTTTTTCCTTTGGTGTCTCTTTCAAAGAAAAAACGTAGGAATTTTAATATTCACTTGGACGTCCTTTTGAAATTAATATGCATGAATGATACGTCTCCGTCGTATCTACTTTTCCAAACACTTTTGCCCTTGTTTTGGACTCTAACTTGTATGATTTGAATGGAACTAACCCGGACTGACGTTGTTTTCAGCAGAATTGCCATGGTGTTGTTTTTGTACAGAAAATAAAGATTCTCGGAATGTCCTGAAACTCCACGGAACACCTTAGAAAAAATAAAGAAAAATCCTCGCAAAAGATGAAGACCAGGGGGCCCACACCCTGTCCACTAGGGTGGGGGGCGCCCTCCCCCTGGGCGCGCCCCCCTACCTCGTGGGCCCCCTGGTGGCCCTCCGACGCCAACTCCAACTCCATATATTGGCCTTCGGGGAGAAAAAAATTAGAGAGAAGAAATCATCATGTTTTACGATACGGAGCCGCCGCCAAGCCGTAATCTCTCTCGGAAGGGCTGATCTGGAGTCCGTTCGGGGCTCCGGAGAGGGGAATTCGTCGCCGTCGTCATCCTCAGCCATCCTCCATCACCAATTTCATGATGCTCACCGCCGTGCGTGAGTAATTCCATCGTAGGCTTGCTGGACGGTGATGGGTTGGATGAGATTTATCATGTAATCGAGTTAGTTTTGTTAGGGTTTGATCCCTAGTATCCATTATGTTCTGAGATTGATGTTGCTATGACTTTGCTATGCTTGATGCTTGTCACTAGGGCCCGAGTGCCATGATTTCAGATCTAAACCTATTATGTTTTCATGAATATATGTGAGTTCTTGATCCTATCTTGCAAGTCTATATTCACCTACTATGTGTTATGATCCGGCAACCCCGAAGTGACAATAATTGGAACCACTCCCGGTGATGACCATAGTTTGAGGAGTTCATGTATTCACTATGTGCTAATGCTTTGTTCCGGTTCTCTATTAAAAGGAGGCCTTAATATCCCTTAGTTTCCAATAGGACCCCACTGCCACGGGAGGGTAGGACAAAAGATGTCATGCAAGTTCTTTTCCATAAGCACATATGACTATATTCAGAATACATGCCTACATTACATTGATGAACTGGAGCTAGTTCTGTGTCACCCTATGTTATGACTGTTACATGATGAACCACATCCGGCATAATTATCCATCATTGATCCGGTGCCTACGAGTTTTCCATATACTGGTTCTCGCTTATTTACTTTTCCGTTGCTACTGTTACAATCACTACAAAACACCAAAAACATTACTTTTACTGTTTTTACTTTTGTTACCATTGCCACCACTATCATATTACTTTGCTACTAAACACCTTGCTGCAGATACTAAGTTTCCAGGTGTGGTTGAATTGACAACTCAGCTGGTAATACTTGAGAATATTCTTTGGCTCCCCTTGTGTCGAATCAACAAATTTGGGTTGAATACTCTACCCTCGAAAACGGTTGCGGTCCCCTATACTTGTTGGTTATCAAGACCTTTTTCTGGCGCCGTTGCCGGGGTGCATAGCTCTATTCTTTGAGTCACTTGGGATTTGTATCTACTGGACACTATGAAGAACTTGAAAGACGCTAAGACCAAGATTTTGCCCTCAACTACGAGGGGAGGTAAGGAACTGCCATCTAGCTCTGCACTAGATTCTCCTTCTCTTATAAGTAAGCTTGCGACGCCTAAACCTGTCACCGCTATGAATTCTGATATGTCGCATGTTATTGATGATGCCACTTCTGCCATGCATGATACTTGTGATGACACTACTTCTATGCTTGAAACTACTGTGCCACTTGGTGAATATCTTGATGAGCAAATTGCCAGGTCTAGAGAAAGAGAAATTATTGAACCTGAACACGATGATGTTAGTGACGATGAACCTATGCATGCTATTCCTGGGGGTTACCTTTTTGATGCTAAATCTTCTGCAGCTATTTTTGCTTGCCAGGATAGACGTGAACTTAAGAGGTTACTAATTAAATGGAGTAAAGAATCTTTTAGAGGTAGAATGAAACCCGACCCTGCTTTTGCTACTTCACCTATCTGTGTTCCTGATCAGGACTATTATGATTTCTCTATTGATCCTGATATAATTAGTTTGGTTGAATTTGATCCTTTCTATGGCTATAAATCTGAAACTGTTGCGGCACATCTTACTAAGTTGAATGATATAGCTTCCCTATTTACTAATAATGAGAGATCGCACTATCTTTATTTACTCAAAATATTTCTGTTCTCATTAAAGGGTGATGCTAAGATATGGTATAATTCTCTTGATCCTAGTTGTGTGCAAAGTCCCCAGGATATGATTTATTACTTCTCTGCTAAATATTTCCCTACTCATAAGAAACAAGCTGCTTTGAGGGAAATATACAATTTTGGCCAAATTGAAGAACAGAGTCTCCCACAAGCTTGTGGGAGGCTTCTCGAGTTACTTAATGCTTTGCATGATCATCCTCTTAAGTAACCTCAAATATTTGATACCTTTTATAAGGACTAACTGATGCTTCCAGAGATTACCTGGATAGTTATGCTGGTTCTCTTTTCAGGGAAAGAACACCAGATGACGCTGAAATTCTATTGAATAATATGTTGGCTAATGAAAATAATTGGGCACCTCCCGAGCTACCTCTTGAGCCAGTTCCTGAGCCTATTACTGAGCCTATTCCTAAACCAACTCCGAAGAAGAGAGGTGTTCTATTTCTTAGTCCCGAAGATATGCAAGAGGCAAAGAAATCTATGAAAGAAAAAGGTATTAAAGCCGAAGATGTTAAGAATTTACCTCCTATTGAAGAAATACACGGTCTTAATTTACCGCCTGTTGAAGAAGTATATGATCTCAATTACTTATTTACTGAAGAACCTCTCGATATCCTGACACAGGTAGTGAAGGTAAATTCTCTCTATAGATATGATAAAGCTGAAGTCCCTCCTACTAAAATTGCTAGTCAGTTCCTGGATGAGTTTGATAACTTTATGTTTAAGCAAGATGACTTCAATGCTTATTTTGGTAGACAATTAAAACAAGATGCTTATATGATTAAACGCTTGGGTGATTATATGGCTGATATTAGAGGTGAACTTAAACTTGTTAGCAAACATGCTTCTATGGTTACCACTCAAGTAGAACAAGTACTTAAAGCTCAAAAAGAAGCGCTTGATGAAATGAATAGTAAGAAAAATGATTATGCTGTTAGAGTGGCTACTAGAACCGGTAGAATGACTCAAGAACCTTTGTAACCTGAAGGCCACCCTAAGAGAATCGAGCAAGATTCTCAGAGAAATGATATTGATGTACCTAGTTCTTCTAGAAAGAAGAAAAAGAAAAATCATAGGTCTTTGCAAACTTCTAGTGAACCTATTGCTGAGCCACCTGAGAATCCAAATGATATTTCTATTTCTGATGCTGAAACACAATCAGGTGATGAACATGAACCTAGTGATAATGTTAATGATAATGTTCATGTTGATTTTCAACCTAGTAATGATAATGATGTAGAAGTTGAACCTGTTGTTGATCTTGATAACCCACAATCAAAGAATCAATGTTATGATAAAAGAGATTTTGTTGCTAGGAAACATGGTAAAGAAAGGGAACCATGGGTTCAGAAACCCATGCCTTTTCCTCCGAAACCATCCAAGAAAAAGGATGATCAGGATTTTGAGCGCTTTGCTAAAATGATTAGACCTATCTTTTTGCGTATGCGATTAACTGATGTGCTCAAAACAAATCCTTATTCTAAGTATATGAAGGATATTATCACTAATAAAAGAAAGATACCTGAAGCTGAAATTTCCACCATGCTTGCTAATTATACTTTTAAGCGTGGAATACCAAAGAAACTTGGAGATCCCGGAGTACCTACTATACCATGCTCCATTAAAAGAAATTATGTTAAAAGTTCTTTATGTGATCTTGGGGCCGGTGTTAGTGTTATGCCTCTCTCTTTATATCGTAGACTTGACTTGAATAAGTTGACACCTACTGAAATATATTTGCAAATGGCTGATAAATCAAACGCTATACCTATCGGTATTTGTGAGGATGTGCCTGTTGTGGTTGCAAACGTTAATATTTAAGCGGACTTTGTTATTCTTGATATCCCTGAGGATGATAGTATGTCTATTATTCTTGGAAGACCTTTCCTTAATACTGCAGGGGCTGTTATTGATTGCAACAAAGGCAATGTCACTTTTCATGTTAATGGCAATGAACACATGGTACACTTTCCGAGGAAACAACCTCAAGTTTATAGTATCAATTCCATTGAAAAAATTCCATCGATTATATTCGGAGGTTTTGAATTTCCTCTCCCTACTGTCAAGAAAACGTATGATATACTCATTGTTGGGGATTTTCATATCCCCGTTGAGGTAACTTAGTGCAATTCGAAATTTCTCCGGTTCTGTGTTAATCGGAATGAGCTCGTTAACAAGACTTGATTGTAACACCCCGGATGTAGCTTTCCATCTTTGTAACTCCAACTCTTGCCATTTTCGGCAATGTGATATGATATTCCCTCTGTGGTTGGGTTTTTGTCTTTTTTTACATTTTATTCATGTCATGCATATCATATCATGTCATCACATGCATCTCATTTGCATACGTGTTCGTCTCATGCATCCGAGCATTTTCCTGGTTGTCCGTTTCGCAATCCGATACTCCCACATGCACCGGCGCACCCCCTCTTGTCGCTTTTCGTGTGCGGGTGTTGAACGTTCTCGGAATGGACCGAGCCTTGCCAAGTGGCCCTGGTATAGCACCGGTAGACCACCTGTCAAGTTTCGGGACATTTGGAGCTCGTTTGGTACTCCAACGGTTATTCGCATATCCAGCAAAGGCCTCTTTTAAGTTGCAGCCCAACACCCCTCCAAAACATCCCAATAACCCATCTAACTCCCCTCCATGCTCTCGGTCGTTCGATCACAATCGTGTGGGCGAGAACTACACCCCATTTGGACACTCCTAGCTCCCTCTACCTATAAATATGTGCTCCCCCAAAAATCTCGCAGTCCAAACCCTAGCTATTCCTCCCCGCGCCGCCGGACGTGTCCGCGTCGGGCCGGACGTGTCCACACCACCCGCCGCAGCGAATCAGGCCCGGCCACGTGTCTTCCGCCGTCGTCCCGCGCCGCCGGCCCGGCGAGGCCCGGATCGGGCCCCCCGAGCCCATCTCCTCGCGCCGCCGCCCGCGGGCGACCCCGCCCGAGCTCCTTTGGTCCCGCCGCCGACCGCCCCGCCGCCGCGTCGTCCTCTGCTGCCGTCTTCAC
>NC_041393.1:209072950-209133709 GCF_002162155.2 Triticum dicoccoides
TTCACAAAGTCCTGTTAACTGCTGTTAAAATTGTTGCATGTTCATCACATCACATCTTCGCACCCGTAGCTCCGTTTCGTGCGTGTAATATGTCAAATTGTTTGTCCCGAAGAGTATATCATTTTATTCCATTGCATCATTTACATTTGAGCTCATCTTGATGCCCGAAATGCTGTTGGAAGAGGGCTTCATATCGTTAGTTTCAGATTCTTATCAGAACGAGCTCTTTTGTCATTTTTGCCATGATTAATGTGTGCATCCAATGAGGGTGATGCCTAAATGTGTTTTTAACTAGGCTATGTCTTCTTTAGAGAGGTGCTTACCATGTATTTTTGTGACCAATGTGGTGACTAGCACAAGCATGCAAACTAGACTTCGTGTTAACGCTGATTTTAGTTCCTGTTCTGCTGTAAATTTGATGCCATGTAAACATGTTGCTACAGAGAAATCCATGCATAATTTGAGATACTTCAGTAAGGGTGTTTTGAAAACATGGTTTTTCTCTATCCATACATGGTCCTGGTTGCAATTATGGAGTAGTCTAGCATGTCTTTTTCGTGCTCTACTTTTGCTTCAAATTGTTTCCTGGCAGATTGTTTACATGTTATTCAATTTTGCCGGGGTTGTTGTAGTTGGTCCGGGTATGCTATGATGTTGTTCCTTGCCATGTATAGCTTCTATGTCATGTCTTCTTGATGGATGTATGCTTAGTTTTTCATGAGGAGCTCTGTTGTGAGTGCATCGAGCTCGCGAAGGTGCCTTCATTTTTTATGTTATTGCCATGCTTTGTTTGCTGAATCTATTATCGAAACTTGCTATGTTTACGTGGGTGCCATCATATTTTCTGATCCTTTTTGGCTTATGGTCAGTAAGGGACTTTTGATCTATGTTTTGAGTAGATTCATGCCATGCCTTAGTTTTCTATTATAAGTTCTTGTAGCATGTTGATAACCTGCTCTGAACATTGCTTCGTGCTGCTGTTTATGCCATGTCCAGCCTGTTAATTTTTGCTCTTTCTCCATGCTTGTTTGAACCTGTTATGATGTGAATGAGCCGTAGCTCAGTGTTCCTCTTTTGTAAAGTATCTCCTTTAGATCATTGCCATATGCTTTTTTTTATGTTGGGGTGCTGTAGCATAGTTTCTTGTTGCATGCAAAGTAGCATCGTGCTGTAAATCGCAGCTTTGTGTCATTCTTGTCTTGCTTGTCATTTGCAAACCGTGCATCCGTTCCCGATGATCTTTATATCGATTTCGACCGAAATCATCTCATCTTTCCAGCGGCATACTTGGTTTGCCAAGTTGATGCCTTGTTCATACTTTTTCCTCCCGAAGCACGCATATGCATTGCATATCACATCTCGCATATCATGACATGTTTTGCATCATGTTGCTTGTGCATTGCACCGTGATTTATTGTGGTTCCTTTGCTTGTGTTCTTGCTTTGGGTAGAGCCGGGAGACGAGTACGTGCAAGAGGACCCTGTTGAGTACGCTTACAAGGATCCAGCCTTCGACAACTCTGAGAACCTTGTAGGCAAGATGACCATACCTTCGATATCACTTCTATTTTTGCTTGCTAGTACTCGCTCTATCGCTATGTTAGCCCTACCTGCCTTTGTTTACCATGCCTACCTATTGCCATGCTAAACCTCTAACCATCCTGTCCTAGCAAACCCCTTTGATTGGCTATGTCACCACTTTTGCTCAGCCCCTCTTATAGCATTGTTAGCTGCAGGTGAAGATGAAGTTTGTTCCAGGTCGGAACATGGTTATTTTGGGTTATCACAATATCTCCTGTTTATATTAATGCACCTTATATATTTGGTAAAGGGTGGAAGGCTCGGCCTTATGCCTGGTGACTTGTTCCACTCTTGCCGCCCTAGTTCCGTTATACCGGTGTTATGTTTCTTGATTTTGCGTTCCTTACACGGTTGGGTGATTTATGGGACCCCCTTAACAGTTCGCTTTGAATAAAACTCCTCCAGCAAGGCCCAACTTTGGTTTTACCATTTGCCACCTAAGCCCTTTTCCCTTGGGTTTTCGTGAGCCCAAGGGTCATCTTTATTTAACCCCCGGGCCAGCGGGAGTGTTGGTCCAAACTAGAGCACCGTGCGGGACCATTCCTTGGCAACTTGGATTACGTCGGTACCTGTACGCTTCGCTTATCCGGTGTGCCCTAAGAACAAGATATGTGCAGCTCCTATCGGGATTTGTCGGCACTTCGGGCGGCTTTGCTGGTCTTGTTTTACCATTGAGCAAGCCTACGATTCCGAGACTGATCGGGTCTTCCCGGGAGAAGGTATATTCCTTCGTTGACCGTGAGAGCTTGTGATGGGCTGAGTTGGGACACCCCTGCAGGGTATATAATCTTTTGAAAGCCGTGCCCGCGGTTATGAGGCAGATGGGAATTTGTTAATGTCCGGTTGTAGATAACTTGACACTTGACTTCATTAAAATACATCAACCGCGTGTGTAGCCGTGATGGTCTCTTCTCGGCGGAGTCCGGGAAGTGAACACGGTTTGTGTTATGCTTGACGTAAGTAGTTTCAGGATCACTTCTTGATCGCTTCTAGTTTCTCGACCGACGCGTTGCTTCTCTTCTCGCTCTCACTTGCGTATGTTAGCCACCATATATGCTTAGTGCTTGCCGCAGCTCCACCATATTACACCTTTTCCTTCCTATGAGCTTAAATAGTCTTGATCTCGCGGGTGTGAGATTGCTGAGTCCTCGTGACTCACAGATTCTACCAAAACAGATGCAGGTGCCGATGATACCAGTGCAGATGGCGCAACTGAGTTGAAGTGGGAGTTTGATGAGGCTCTTGGTCGTTACTATGTATCGTTTCCAGATGATCAGTAGTGGAGCCCAGTCGGGACGATCGGGGATCTAGCATTTGGGGTTGTCTTCTTTTCATTTGAACTTGACCGTAGCCGGTCTATGAGTGTACTTTGAATGATGTATGAACTTAAATTATGTATTGTGTGAAGTGGCGATTGTAAGCCAACTCTCGTATCCCATTCTTGTTCATTACATGGGATTGTGTGAAGATGACCCTTCTTGCGACAAAACTACTATGCGGTTATGCCTCTAAGTCGTGCTTCGACTCGTGGGAGATATAGCCGCATCGTGGGTGTTACATTGATCAACCTTGTTAGTTGATTCATTTTGATGATCACGAGATGGATGAAACAAGAAGCACAACCTTCTGTACCCTCTTTATATATTCTGTTATTTAGTAGAAATAAAGTAAAATAGTATTTTTCCATCTGTCTCCTGACTTATCCGCTCAATATAAAAATATCCCGAAAATAAAAGTCCTCAGAATGCCATGCCAATTTAATATGATTTTTCGGGAATATTTAAGAATTACTGTGCAAAAATCACCTCGGGGGGAGCTGCCACCTGGCCACGAGGGTGGAGGGCGCGCCCTACCCCCCTGGGCGCGCCCCCTGCCTCGTGGGCCCACGATGGCCCTCCTCCACTTATTCCCGCACCCATCTTCTTCCTCTATCTCACACAAACACGAAAAACCAACTCAAGCACGAATTCCAGCCCCCGTTGCTGTGATTTTCGATCTCCATGCTCAAAGCACCTCTCGCAAAACTGCTTGGGGAGATTGTTCCTTGGTATGTGACTCCTCCATTCGTCCAATTAGGTTTTGTTCTAGTGCTTTATTCATTGCAAATTTGTGCTGCATAGGTGACCATGTTCTTGAGCTTGCATGTCAAATTTATATGGTTCCAAGTAGTTCTGATGCTTTATATAGGCTCTAAGCACTTGAATGAGTTGTTGCTATCAATTTTATCGAAGTTAGTTCACTTTTATTTGAAGTTACTAAAAAGTTCAGATTGCTTCAGAAATAATGAAGAGATTGTTGAGGAGCTCATCGAGCCGAAGCTCGAAGGAAAAACAAAAGGAAGAAGAACAGAAGCCCAAATTTATTTGCCTGGCACCGCGGAGGTCCGGCCGTGTGAATGGCCTTCCGATGACTTCTTGAGGAGAGCCAGGATTTATGAAGACTTCTATTTATTAATTGAGAATGCTGGCCTCACCAACTTCCTCCGCGACCAACGTCATCAGTATCTCTTACTCACAAATACTTTTGTGCAAAATTTCTACTTTTTCCCTAAGAGTTCACCTCCATCGGTAGAATTTCATTTATATGACGTTGTTAAAAGGATGCCATTAGCTGAATTTTGCAAGGTCTACAAAATACCTTTTGAGGGCACCTTGGATGAACCACACCGTAATGAAGTAGAAGCTTTTATTAACACTATCACGGTGGAAGAAACCAGGAAGGTTTCTGATGCAAGAATCACTAGCATACATTTTCCTGTTTTAGATACTTTGCCTTATTTGCTAGTCGTTGCCTGATAGGTCGCGGAAACTGTGGAAACCTTAGTATTCCTGATGTTATCATTTTATTCCATGGTTTATATCGAAGTAACTATGTTAGTATGGGTGGAATTGTTGCTAGGCAGTTAAGTCTGAACCGTACTAAAGGCCCCATCTTTGGAGGTATTTATGCCTCATGCCTAGCTGAACATTTTGAAATACCTATTAGGCATGAGGAGGAAGAGGAAACATCGCTGCCTCGTGCTTATTTAGATTATAGGAGTATGCTAGCGCATGATTTTCTTGTTAAGAGTCGTGAAGGGGAACTCAAATATAAATTGTACTTTGATAAACATCACCCTGAGATTATTACTTTGCCTTCTCCTTCTTTGTTTAACTTATTTGCAGGTCCTCACATTGTTCCGTGGCTGGTCATTCAAGCCTATCGAAATCCTGCACCCACCCTGGAACCGGAACCACAAGATGAGCCTCCACGACTATCTGTTTATTCTTGGGATCCAGAGGAGGCTGCCAGCCAGTGGCAGCCGGAGTCTTGTTCATCACAGTATGACCCCAGCTTCACCTACGGGTATCCGCCAAGCCATCCATGGCAATAGACCAACTTAGGCCAAAAGCCTAAGCTTGGGGGAGTACGTATTTCCCACCGACATTACATTCATGTTTACACACACTCATTGCTAGATGTCGGTGTTCACACTCTTTCATTGTATTATCCATGCTAGCTTAAATTCCTTTTTCTAGTTTTCTTCTTGTGTGTTTGATAAACCTTAAGAAAAACAAAAAAAAATAGTAGTAGTTTATTTCTTTGCTGTAGTAATTAAAACGGAAAACCCAAAAATATTTCCTGTTCTTCTTTTGTTTGTTGGGAGCTTTCCCGTGTAAATAGTTTTTATTTCTTTTCCTTCTTTCGGGTTCGAGAAGACCATATTGAAAATGCTTAGTGGCTCTTATATGCATGATTGTTTATTTTAACTTAGAGCCCACATTACTTGTCTTCTCTCTTGAGTTGAATGCTTGCAGATTCCAGCTTAGTCCAATGCACGTTCACTCTTATTATTATACACATCGTTCGGTCGTGCAAGTGAAAGGCAATAATGATGATATATGATGGACTTATTGGGATGGGAAAAGCTGGTATGAACTCGACCTCTCTTGTTTTTGTAAATATGATGATTCATCGTTCTTGATTCAGCTATTATGAAGTAAACATATTTGCAATAACATTTAGAGATTATAGTTGCTTGTGCCATGCTTGATTAGCTATGAGTTATAATGGTTTACCTTGTGTGCCAACATGCTATTAGAATGATTATGATGTGGTATGACAGGATGGTATCCTCCTTTAAATGAATTGAGTGACTAGACTTGGCACATGTTCACGCATGTAGTTGAATCAAATCAACATAGCCTTCATGATATTTATGTTCATGGTGGATTATATCCTACTCACGCTTGTATTCGGTGTAAATTAATTTTGATGCATGTTTACGACTGTTTTCGTTCTCTCAGTTGGTCGCTTCCCAGTATTTTGCTAGCCTTCGCCTGTACTAAGCGGGAATACTGCTTGTGCAACCCAACTCCTTAAACCCCAAAATTATTCCATATGATTCCACTATACCTTCCTATATGCGGTATTTACCTGCCGTTCCAAGTAAATTTGTATGTGCCAAACTCCAAACCTTCAAATGAAATTCTGTTTTGTATACTCGAGCAGCTCATGTTTCAACTAGGGTTGCCCTTATCTTCCATGTTAGGCGGTTATTCTCAAGAGGAGTGGACTCCGCTCCTCACTCATGAGAAAAATGGCTGGTCACCAGGATGCCCAGTCCCATGCTTTATGCAAGCTAAATCAAAATAATTGCAAACAAAACTCCCCTTGGGACCCGTTGAATGTTGGAGGCACTCGTTGTTTCAAGCAAGCCATGGATTGATGCTTGTGGAGGAAGGGGAGTATAAACTTTACCATTCTGTTTGGGAACCGCCTATAATTTGTTTAGCATGGAAGATATCGTCATCTCATAGTTGTTCCGTTGACAGCAAAAGTATGCCGCTCAAAATGTTATTCAATCTCTATTTTAAAACCGAGCCCTGGCACCTCTACAAATCCCTGCTTCCCTCTGCGAAGGGCCTATCTATTTACTTTTATGTTGAGTCATCATCCTTCTTATTAAAAGCACCAGCTGGAGAGCACACTGTCGTTTGCATTCATTATTATTGGTTTATATTGGGTATGACTTGACTGGATCTCTTTTACCATGAATTACAATGTTTAGTCAGTCCTTGATCTTTGAAGGTGCTCTGCATTTATGTTTTGCGGTCTCAGAAAGGGCTAGCAAGATACCATTTTGTTATATCATGTTATAATTATTTTGAGAAACTGTTGTCATCCGAGTTTTGCTATTATGGCTCGCTAGCTGATTATGCCATTGATATGAGTAATTGTGAGACCTTTGTGTTATTGTGAGAATGGTTAGTTCATAATATTTTCTGAAACCTGAATGCTGGCTTTTCATGTTTACAACAACAAGAGCAAACAGAGTTTGTAAAAGTCTTCTTTTTCTCTTTCAGTTTGTCAACTGAATTGCTTGAGGACAAGCAAGGGTTTAAGCTTGGGGGAGTTGATACATCTCCGTCGTATCTACTTTTCCAAACACTTTTGCCCTTGTTTTGGACACTAACTTGTATGATTTGAATGGAACTAACCCGGACTGACGCTGTTTTTAGCAGAATTTCCATGGTGTTGTTTTTGTGCAGAAAATAAAGATTCTCGGAATGTCCTGAAACTCCACGGAACACCTTAGAAAAAATAAAGAAAAATCCTCGCAAAAGATGAAGACCAGGGGGCCCACACCCTATCCACGAAGGTGGGGGGCGCCCCCCCCTTGGCGTGCCCCCCTACCTCGTGGGCCCCCTGGTGGCCCTCCGACGCCCACTCCAACTCCATATATTGGCCTTCGGGGAGAAAAAAATCAGAGAGAAGAAATCATCGCGTTTTACGATACGGAGCCGCCGCCAAGCCCTAATCTCTCTCGGGAGGGCTAATCTGGAGTCCGTTCGGGGCTCCGGAGAGGGGAATTCGTCGCCGTCGTCGTCCTCAACCATCCTCCATCACCAATTTCATGATGCTCACCGCCGTGCGTGAGTAATTCCATCGTAGGCTTGCTGGACGGTGATGGGTTGGATGAGATTTATCATGTAATCGAGTTAGTTTTGTTAGGGTTTGATCCCTAGTATCCATTATGTTCTGAGATTGATGTTGCTATGACTTTGCTATGCTTAATGCTTGTCACTAGGGCCCGAGTGCCATGATTTCAGATCTGAACCTATTATGTTTTCATGAATATATGTGAGTTCTTGATCCTATCTTGCAAGTCTATAGTCACCTACTATGTGTTATGATCCGGCAACCCCGAAGTGACAATAATCGGAACCACTCCCGGTGATGACCATAGTTTGAGGAGTTCATGTATTCACTATGTGCTAATGCTTTGTTCCGGTTCTCTATTAAAAGGAGGCCTTAATATCCCTTAGTTTCCAATAGGACCCCGCTGCCACGGGAGGGTAGGACAAAAGATGTCATGCAAGTTCTTTTCCATAAGCACGTATGACTATATTCGGAATACATGCCTACATTACATTGATGAACTGGAGCTAGTTCTGTGTTGTCACACCCAATATGCGATACTATCCTAAAGAGACTCAAAGGTCCCACCAAGGATAGAACCGCATGAAACGCTTTGCAAGGTGGATATCATTACATCAACATTACATAATAGATGGGGATACATACATAAGGCATACAATGCCACACGAATACAACAATATATCATACACAATATCATCATCCAACTACGGATGAAACACAAACAGAAGCTCAAACGACATCCGCCCTGCTAGCCCAGGCTGCCGACCTGGAACCTATCCCCTGATCGAAGAAGAAGTAGAAGAAGAACTCCAAAACAAGTAACCATCGCTCTCGCGTCATGATCATCGCATAAACCTGTACCTGCAACTGTTGTTGTAGTAATCTGTGAGCCACGAGGACTCAGCAATCCCATTACCATGGGTATCAAGACTAGCAAAGCTTAATAGGAAGGAAGGGGTAAAGTGGTGAGGTTGCAGCAGCGACTAAGCATATATGGTGGCTAACATACGCAAATAAGAGCGAGAAGAGAGCAAGCGGAACGGTCGTGAAGCTAGCAATGATCAAGAAGTGATCCTGAACTCCTACTTACGTCAAACATAACCCAAAACCGTGTTAACTTCCCGGACTCCGCCGAAAAGAGACCATCACGGCTACACACGCGGTTGATGCGTTTTAATTCGGATCTGGTGTCAAGTTATCTACAACCGGACATTAACAAATTCCCACCTGCCCATAACCGCGGGCACGGCTTTCGAAAGTTTAAACCCTGCAGGGGTGTCCCAACTTAGCCCATGATAAGCTCTCGCGATCAACGAAGGATATACCTTCTCCCAGGAACACCCGATCAGACTCAGAATCCTGGTTTACAAGACATTTCGATAATAGTAAAACAAGACCAGCAAAGCCGCCCGATGTGCCGACAAATCCCGATAGGAGTTGCACATATCTCGTTCTCAGGGCACACCGAATAGGTCAGCCTACGAGTAAAACCAGCCCTCGAGTTGCCCGAGGTGGCCCCGCAGTCTGCTCGTTTCGGACCAGCACTCGAAGGAGCACTGGCCCGGGGGTGGGTTAAAATAAAGATGACCCTCGGGCTACGGAAACCCAAGGGAAAAAGGTCTAGGTGAGGCAAATGGTAAAACCAAGGTTGGGCCTTGCTGGAGGAGTTTTATTCAAAGCGAACTTTCAAGGGGGTCCCATAAATCACCCAACCGCGTAAGGAACTCAAAATCCGGGAACATAACACCGGTATGACGGAAACTAGGGCGGCAAGAGTGGAACAAAACACCAGGCATAAGGCCGAGTCTTCCACCCTTTACCAACTATATAGGTGCATTAATAATATAAGAGATATTGTGATATCCCAACATAATCCTGTCCACCATGGGGCAATCTTCAACTTCACCTGCAACTAACAACGCTACAAGAGGGGCTGAGCAAAAGCGGTAACATAGCCAAGCAACGGTTTGCTAGGAAGTGTGTCAAAGGTTAGAGGTTCATGGCAATTTGAGAGGCTTGAAGAGCAAAAGATAGGTAGCACAGCAAAGCGATAGAACAAAGCAACTAGCATAGCAATGATAGTAGTGAGATCCAGGGTAGCGGTCATCTTGCCTGAGATCCCGCAAGGAAGAAGAACGAGTTCATGAAGAAGACGAATGGATGAAGACGAACCGAGCGTAGACGAACAAATCCTAACGATCGCAACGAAACCGGAACTAACGAGAAGGAGCACAACCGGAAAGAAGCAAACAACAAGGTAAACACACAACACATAAACATGACATGATGCTCAACCAAGTATGATGCATGTCCGGTTTAAAGAGCATGGCATGGCAAAGTGCAACGAACAACACTACAAATTAAGTGGAGCTCAATATGCAACGAGTTGCATATTGACGAAACACCACATCAATTATTTAGTTCTCTCTCGTTTAGGTACACAACAATATTAAATGTTATTAAACATGGCAAGGGGTGGAGCATAATGAAACTACCTAACTAGGCAAGTTTAAATGAGGCCGGAAGAACAAACAACAATTCCGGAAAATCCTCATGTCCATATTTTTGAATTTGGTACTGTTCTACTCTAAAACATATTTTATTGTTCTTAAACGGGAAAATAAAGTCCACCATGTTAAACTAGGCATTTTTCCACCCCATTTACATATAAAGTTTATTAAAATTGGAGCTACGGTTATTTAGTTATGAAATAAATCATTTAAACATGGCATTTAGCAAATTAAATGCAAACAACATTTTAAACATTTTAAACATGGATGCAAGCAGCATATTATGAAACTAGATGAGATTGCAAGCATTTTACATATATAAGTCATTTTAATATGAGGCATGATTGTTGAGTTTTTATATGCATGTGGAGCAAGGGGTTTTCTGTAAAACTAACAGTTCTGGATAATTAGTAAATTCGCAGCAGCGGAAAAAACATTATGGACCGAAATTAGTTGGCCCAACAGTGCACAGGGCGAGGGCGCTGGAGGCGCTCACCCATGGGCCAGGCCCAGTCGGTGTTGGCGGCTGAGGGCGGTGCGGGCAGGCTGGGCCCTCCTGGCGCTGGCTAGGCCTTGCTGGAGCGCGTGAGGCAGGGAGGCGCTGACGATGCTCGCGCGGTCGATGGGCGCTAAACGAGGCATCTTCCTCCTCTGCTCGAAGCAGAGGCTAGACAGGCGCGGCGCGATGGACTTGGGCACGGGGCTGCAGGAAGGAGATGGCGGCTGGCGGAGGCACGGATCCAAGGCGAGGGAGGCGCGAAGGTGGACGGATCCGGGCGGTGCTAGACGCGGGACGACGAAGGACGCTGACGAGCTTGCCTCGGGAGGAGGCGGCCATGGCGCTCCTGCAGGTGGTGGCGGTCAGCGAGGCAGCAAAATTCAGGGAAGGTGAGTGAAAGGAGGGACGCTTCGGTGACCTGCTCAGACGATGACGGCGGCGGTGTCCGGCGGGGTTAGAGCCTCGAGGTGGAGCCGCACGAGGAGACACGAGAACTCCTTGCCATGGTTCCTCGGGCGCGGCGGCACTGCTGGCCCGGTGGTCCTCCAACGGAGGTGGAGGCGACGGGGTCCTGGATGCAGGTAGTTGGGGACGAGGTCGAGCGCAGGAGGTAGCCCGGCGCGGCGGCGTGGGTCGACGTTCTCCTAGACGGCTGGATCGAGCGGGCATAGCGACGTGGACGCCGGAGTTGGGGTCCTCGGTCGCGGGGTGTGGAAGGAGGAGCTCGTGCTCCTGGTTTCTGCTCGGAAGGCGCGAAGCAGAGGAGGCCGGCTATCGTGGAGTAGGAGAAGCTGCTGCAGGCTTCGGTGGTTGTGGAGGGGATCGATAGAGATTGGCCGATGGCTGAAACCGAGGAGAGGATTGTTGGATCGGGGAGGATCCCAATGAGGAAGGGACAGGAAGAGTGGCGGCGGCGGCTAGGAGGATCCCTAGAAATTAGGGATTTGGTCTCGGTTTAGACTAGTATATATAGCGGGTGGGTTAGGCTAGGGGCTATCTCGTCCCTCCGATCGTAATCGGACGGACGGAAAATTAGGCTAGGGAAGTCCAATTAAGAAAACGGAGATGTTTGATGTTGGGGGGTGATCCGGACCCATCGGTCATGACTGCCCGGGTCGGGTTCGGAGAAATTTCGGACGCGCACGCGAGGGGGCTGCGAGCTGGCAATAGAGGTTAGGTGGTCACGGTCAAGAGGAAAGTGAAAACCCGATTGGTCTCGAAAGGGATAATGCAGGCAAGGGGGGAACACGGCAACTACGAACGACTACGAGTTTTATGAAAATATGCGGATGCAATGTGCATGATGCTATGAGATGAGATGCATGACGTGAACGAAATGCAAAACAAAAGACAAAAATCCAACCATGAAGGAAATATCATATGGCATCTCTGGAAAAGGCAAGAGTTGGAATTACGAATATGGAAAGTTGTATCCGGGTCGTTACAACACTCCAGCACTACGAGAGGATCTCGTCCCGAGATCTAGGATGGCACCGGAGGGAAAAGGAAGAAGAAGATAAGAGGTAAACTAAGTTGCTTCTTCGACCAATGAGTGAAACCACGAACCTTGAAAGGTTGAACAAATTGAAAGAAACAAAACAATGGAGATGACCAAGATTGCAAACAATCCGTTAGAAAAGAGGAACAAGGGATACGACGAGAACCAAGAGGATTAGTGATAAGATAGATATTGAAACCACTCCAGTTAAAATTAGCTGGACAAGGAATAAGAATAAAGAATTCGGGAAGCACTTCGGTTGAAAAGAGATGCAATACTTGATAAGATGAAAATAACTTGAATGAGAGCACAACACTCCGGTTAAATGGATAAGCATGAAAAGAACATGACCTTCACAATTCGACATGATGAGTGAAGAGAGCAACATCACAATGCCTCCGGAAGAAAGAATAGAAGATAGATCATTGGAATAACAGAATGAAGAAGAAAATGCCAAATTTTGTCATAAATGAACTTGGAAAGCATCCTTGCAAAGAAGAATTTAATGGAGTTGTTGCAAATCAACAACGAAAAGCACAAGCTTGTTGTGGGCTTATGGCAAACATCTCAAAATGATGAGGTGGAAACTGGCCACCGATGGAAACAGTTAATTGGATTGAGATCAGCAAGGAGATGAAAACTCCTTTTAATGAGAGAATAGGAGGAAACTTGGATTATAGATACGCACCACAAATAGCAACATTCCCAATGGAAGGCTTTAGTTGAAATATATCCCAAGATAACTCCAACAAAGAGATTAATGGATTTAAAATACCTCATTCTTGACAACATATGAATCATGAAACATGAAGAAAATTGTCAAGAGTGACATAACACCATCTCAAAAGATAAGGTAGAAATGATTGCACTTCAGAATGCAAGATGAAGAATGATTGAGCTCCTCCAACAAGAATCTTGAAGAACACTTCCAGAATGAATTAAATCCTTGATGAACCACCATGAAGAAACTCCGGTATTAAAAGTATGGTAGAAAGAAAGAGAGGTTGAAAACACAAGGTGAACCCTTGCAATGATTTAGATGGAGCTTCGCGACGAGATAATTGAGAGAGCTTGGAACACCGAAAAGAAAGATGAAGCCTCTCGAACCGAGAATGTGATATGATGACCAACTCCGGAAAGAAAGATGAATCACTTGTAATCAAGAATTTATTCATCATGAATAATCTCCGTAAAAAGAATTGAATCACCTTGAGGAAATAAGAATAAGATTTATTGTATGCTTATCCTTCATCAAATTAAATTGATGACAAGCAATGGATTTGGCATACTACTTATTCTCGTAGAAAGGATTAAAAGAGATATAACGCAAAGTTGAGAAGGTCTTGATGGAACCAACGGTGGGATTGAAACAATGAATAAATTAATATGAGAACAAAGAAAGAGGAATCTTGAACAAACCGCCGTAAGAATTGGAAAAGAGAGTAGCAAGGGCACAATTCACCAGAAAGAATTTGAAAACGAATGAAGATACTTGAAGGGATTTAGATACATGAGAAAGAAGAGAACATGAACTGATTAGAGGATATTTGAACGATGCATCGGAAGAATTCAAGAACGAGAGTTGAAAGCTGAGAATGAATAATTCTAAGATGATGGGCTACGGAGAATCAATCTGAAAAGACTCTTGAATTGCTCCGGATGTGTGAAAAGAATTTAAGAGAGCCATGAATCTTTGAGAGAAGGGACAAGATTTAGAGGAAACACTTCTTCGGTCTTCAAATGTTGAGAATGAAGATGAGAACCACGATGACAATTTATGAGACACTCCGGAGCAAAGAAGAATAGAAATGTTGAACCAATGATGAAAATGTTTTAAAAGCGATCTTGAAGAAGGAATATGACTGATGATAATTCATTCTTACGTCAAACTTGGAAAAGAATTAGGGAATAGCTCCGGGAAAATTAGAAGAGTCAGGTAGGATCCTGGGAAAAGACCTGTGGGTTAAGACCCACTAAAAGATACACCATTGAACAATTGATTGAAAGGGGGGATTGCACCGGTTGAATTAAATGGCTTGAATGAGATAACAACCTCAAAATAACTTGAATAGATAGAGAATGGAAGCACGAATCTTCCGAGATATCTTCAGCACTCCGGATATGAACTGGGAGAGGTGAATAAATAATAGAGCCTTGGATAAGAAATTCACATGGGAAGATATGTGAAACAACAAAAAGAGATGATAACACCGAGACTTGAAATTAATCCACTGGAGAAGAAAAATCAATGAAGGATGATGAACTTGAAACTGTTGAGCATCTTCATGGGAAATCACCGGATAAGAACATTGAAAGAAAAGAATGAAGAGACTTTCCCACAAATAAAAGGATACATGATTAAGAAATCTGAGTCCTTGAAGAAAAAGGGTGGGAGGGCGGGAAAACAAAGGCAACTTGGGGCAGATGGAATGGATACCGTTGAAGAAAACTTAAAATTGATCTTGCGGATGTTGAAAATGATCGGATCCACTTGAAGAGAAGCACACCGGTTGGAAAAGAGTTGACATGACAACCTCAGTGATCAAGAAGGATCAGTACTCCCATAGAAATATGAGAACGCCGCTTGAAAAGTATGGAATCAACACTTGACATTGAAGCAACTCAAATACCACAACTCAAAACAAAACAAAGGATTGGCTTGTAGAAATAAGCCGGAACAAATACATATGATAGAGATTTGCCCAATCCCATATCATGCATCTGTCGGAAAGATATTCTAGGAGCTACTTGTTTTCCCACCTATAAAACTCCCGAAACTTTCTGGTTATGCAATCTGGTGTTGGGGATACAGGGGAAGCAATATATCTCACCCAAACTAACAATACCTACATCCAAGCTGTATCCATCCGTCAACACATAACCAAGAAAACTCCGGAAATCGTGTACCTCAACCTTCGAAAAGCATCCATTATACGAGCTATGGCAATACTCCTGAACTCCCGCCCCAGTACTGGGTGGCGTCGAGGTTATCTCACCAACAACTGCATAAAAGATATTTTCGTTGTCGGCAAAACTCAGGTATTACAGAACTGCAACGATAAAATTGTGACGACAACACCTCGGAGTTCAACTCCCCGGGTCACTGCTACATAAAAGACAGGAGGCACCAAGAACAATGTTCTTGTCACAAAACCATCGGAACGAGTCCAAGATACCCGCGTGATCCTAAAAAAAATTAGTGAAATTTGAGGAGAGGAAAGTCAAAACATAGACCTCACCAGAGCGACGAAGGAACTGAGGAGTAAAAAGAATCCTACTCTCCGATATATATAATCCTCAGACTCAAAATAGTTTTCTTCTAGACTCAACAACGACCAACAATCAAGGGGGCTCCTATGGTCGGTCGAGGCTCTGATACCAACTTGTCACGCCCAATATGCGATACTATCCTAAAGAGACTCAAAGGTCCCACCAAGGATAGAACCGCATATTGAAACACTTTGCAAGGTGGATATCATTACATCAACATTACCTAATAGATGGGGATACATACATAAGGCATACAATGCCACACGAATACAACAATATATCATACACAATATCATCACCCGACTACGGATGAAACACAAATAGAAGCTCAAACGACATCCACCCTGCTAGCCCAGGCTGCCGACCTGGAACCTATCCCATGATCGAAGAAGAAGCAGAAGAAGAACTCCAAAACAAGTAACCATCACTCTCACGTCATGATCATCGCATAAACCTGTACCTGCAACTGTTGTTGTAGTAATCTGTGAGCCACGAGGACTCAGCAATCCCATTACCATGGGTATCAAGACTAGCAAAGCTTAATCGGAAGGAAGGGGTAAAGTGGTGAGGTTGCAGCAGCGACTAAGCATATATGGTGGCTAACATACGCAAATAAGAGCGAGAAGAGAGCAGGCGGAACGGTCGTGAAGCTAGCAATGATCAAGAAGTGATCCTGAACTCCTACTTACGTCAAACATAACCCAAAACTGTGTTCACTTCCCGGACTCCGTCGAAAAGAGACCATCACGGCTACACACGCGGTTGATGCGTTTTAATTCGGATCTGGTGTCAAGTTATCTACAACCGGACATTAACAAATTCCCATCTGCCCATAACCGCGGGCACGGCTTTCGAAAGTTTAAACCCTGCAGGGGTGTCCCAACTTAGCCCATGATAAGCTCTCGCGATCAGCGAAGGATATACCTTCTCCCAGGAAGACCCGATCAGACTCGGAATCCCGGTTTACAAGACATTTCGGTAATGGTAAAACAAGACCAGTAAAGCCGCCCGATGTGCCGACAAATCCTGATAGGAGCTGCACATATCTCGTTCTCAGGGCACACCGGATAGGTCAGCCTACGAGTAAAACCAGCCCTCGAGTTGCCCCGAGGTGGCCCCGCAGTCTGCCCATTTCGGACCAACACTCGAAGGAGCACTGGCCTGGGGGTGGGTTAAAATAAAGATGACCCTCGGGCTCCGGAAACCCAAGGGAAAAAGGGCTAGGTGAGGCGAATGGTAAAACCAAGGTTGGGCCTTGCTGGAGGAGTTTTATTCAAAGCGAACTGTCAAGGGGGTCCCATAAATCACCCAACCGCGTAAGGAACGCAAAATCCGGGAACATAACACCGGTATGACGGAAACTAGAGCGGCAAGAGTGGAACAAAACACCAGGCATAAGGCCGAGTCTTCCACCCTTTACCAAGTATATAGATGCATTAATAATATAAGAGATATTGTGAAACCCCAAAATAATCCTGTCCACCATGGGGCAATCTTCAACTTCACCTGCAACTAACAACGCTATAAGAGGGGCTGAGCAAAAGCGGTAACATAGCCAAGCAACGGTTTTCTAGGAAGGGTGTCAAAGGTTAGAGGTTCGTGGCAATTTGAGAGGCTTGAAGAGCAAAAGATAGGTAGCACAGCAAAGCGATAGAACAAAGCAACTAGCATAGCAATGGTAGTAGTGAGATCGAGGGTAGCGGTCATCCTGCCTGAGATCCCGCAAGGAAGAAGAACGAGTCAATGAAGGAGACGAATGGATGAAGACGAACCGAGCGTAGATGAACAAATCCTCACGATCGCAACAAAACCGGAACTAACGAGAAGGAGCACAACCGGAAAGAACCAAACAACAAGGTAAACACACAACACATAAACATGACATGATGCTCAACCAAGTATGATGCATGTCTGGTTTAAAGAGCATGGCATGGCAAAGTGCAACGAACAACACTACAAATTAAGTGGAGCTCAATATGCAACGAGTTCCATATTGACGAAACACCACATCAATTATTTAGTTCTCTCTCGTTTAGGTACACAACAATTTTAAATGTTATTAAACATGGAAAGGGGTGGAGCATAATGAAACTACCTAACTAGGCAAGTTTAAATGAGGCCGGAAGAACAAACAACAATTCCGGAAAATCCTCATGTCCATATTTTTGAATTTGGTACTGTTCTGCCCTAAAACATATTTTATTGTTGTTAAACAGGAAAAAAAAGTCCACCATGTTAAACTAGGCATTTTCCACCCGATTTACATATAAAGTTTATTAAAATTGGAGCTACGGTTATTTAGTTATGAAATAAATCATTTAAACATGGCATTTAGCAAACTAAATGCAAACAACATTTAAACATTTTAAACATGGATGCAAGCAGCATATTATGAAACTAGATGAGATTATAAGCATTTTACATATATAATTCATTTTAATATGAGGCATGATTGTTGAGTTTTTATATGCATGAGGAGCAAGGAGTTTTCTGTAAAACTAACAGTTCTGGATAATTAGTAAATTCACAGAACGGAAAAAACACTATGGACCTAAACTAGCTGGCCCAACAGTGCACAGGGCGAGGGCGCTAGAGGCGCTCACCCATGGGCCAGGCCCAGTCGGTGTTGGTGGCTGAGGGCGGTGCGGGCAGGCCGCGGAGGAGGCTGGGCCCTCCTGGCGCTGGCTGAGCCTTGCTGGAGCGCGTGAGGCAGGGAGGTGTTGATGATGCTCGCGCGGTCAACGGGCGCTGAATGAGGCATCTTCCTCCTCTGCTCGAAGCAGAGGCTGGACAGGCGCGGCGCGATGGACTTGGGCACGGGGCTGCAGGAAGGAGATGGCGGCTGGCGGAGGCACGGATCCAAGGCGGGGGAGGCGCGAAGGCGGACGGATCCGGGCGGTGCTAGATGCGCGACGACGAAGGACACTGACGAGCTTTCCCCGGGATGAGGCGGCCATGGCGCTCCTGTAGGTGGCGGCGGTCAGTGAGGCAGCAAAATTCAGGGAAGGTGAGTGAAAGGAGGGACGCTTCGGTGACCTGCTCAGACAACGACGGCGGTGGTGTCCGGCGGGGTTAGAGCCTCAAGGTGGAGCCGCACGAGGAGAAACGAGAACTCCTTGCCATGGTTCCTCGGGCGCGGCGGCACTGCTGGCCCGGTTGTGCTCCGACGGAGGTGAAGGCGACGGGGTCCTGGATGCAGGTAGTTGGGGACGAGGTCGAGCGCAGGAGGTAGCCCGGCGCGGCGGCGTGGGTCGACGTTCTCCTGGACGGCTAGATCGAGGGGGCTTAGCGACGTGGACGCCGGAGTTAGGGTCCTCGGTCGCGGGGTGTGGAAGGAGGAGCTCGTGCTCCTGGTTTCTGCTTGGAAGGCGTGAAGCAGAGGAGGCCGGCTGTCGTGGAGTAGGAGAAGCTGCTGCAGGCTTCGGTGGTTGTGGAGGGGATCGATAGAGATTGGCCGATGGCTGAAATCGAGGAGAGGATTTTTGGATCGGGGAGGATCCCGATGAGGAAGGGACAGGAAGAGTGGCGGCGGCGGCTAGGAGGATCCCTAGAAATTAGGGATTTGGTCTCGGTTTAGACTAGTATATATAGCGGGTGGGTTAGGCTAGGGGCTATCTCGTCCCTCCGATCGCAATGGGACGGACGGAAAAATAGGCTAGGGAAGTCCAATTAAGAAAAAGGAGATGTTTAATAGATGTTGGGGGATGATCCGGACCCATCGGTCATGACTGCCCGGGTCGGGTTCGGAGAAATTTCGGACGCGCACGCGAGGGGGCTGCGAGCTGGCAATAGAGGTTAGGTGGTCACGGTCAAGAGGAAAGCGAAAACCCGATTGGTCTCGAAAGGGATAATGAAGGCAAGGGGGGAACACGGCAACTACGAACAACTACGAGTTTTATGAAAATATGCGGATGCAATGTGCATGATGCTATGAGATGAGATGCATGACGTGAACAAAATGCAAAACAAAAGACAAAAACCCAACCATGAAGGAAATATCATATTGCATCTCTGGAAAAGGCAAGAGTTGGAGTTACGAATATGGAAAGTTGTATCCGGGGCGTTACATGTGTCACCCTATGTTATGACTGTTACATGATGAACCACATCGGCCATAATTATCCATCATTGATCCGGTGCCTACGAGTTTTCCATATACTGGTTCTCGCCTATTTTCTTTTCCGTTGCTACTGTTACAATCACTACAAAACACCAAAAACATTACTTTTACTGTTTTTACTTTTGTTACCATTACCACCACTATCATATTACTTTGCTACTAAACACCTTGCTGCATATACTAAGTTTCCAGGTGTGGTTGGATTGACAACTCAGCTGCTAATACTTGAGAATATTCTTTGGCTCCCCTTGTGTCGAATCAACAAATTTGGGTTGAATACTCTACCCTCGAAAACTGTTGCGATCCCCTATACTTGTGGGTTATCACCGATGCATAGGAAGAGAGTTAGACTTCGTCATTACATAATTTATGTTACTTTGTGCTCACTACTAAATTACAAATCATTGTTAATTAAAATTGGCTTTGACATACCTTGGGATCCGGGTGGATCCATTACTTGAGCACTATATGCCTAGCTTAATGGCTTTAAAGAAAGCGCTGCCAGGGAGACAACTCGGAAGTTTTAGAGAGTCATTTATTTCTGTTGAGTGCTTTTATAAAGTTAAAAAACAAAAAAAATAAAGAGGGGAACCCAAAACTTTTCAAAAAGAGAAGTGAAAGTGAGAGAGACGAGCATTGTGAAAGTGGGGGACGTCCTTGAACTTTGTTCATGCCCATGGGAACTTTGTGAATCTTAATTACAGAAAGTTCTCAATAAAAATAATTATCCCCTTGTACAATTCCATTGTATTATAAAAATAATGTGCCAAGGTTTGCCTTTAGGATGTTTAGAATGCTTGTTGGTTTGTACGGTGCATGACAGAAAGTGTGGCTGTAGTGCGTGATTTTACATTTTTACCTGGAACATAAATTGGTTCTGATTCCTTTTGCAATGTCTTTCTAAACAACGTTTTTATTTTTCCTAATTTTGGTAGAATTGTTGGGGTACCAGAAGTATGGTGGTTGTTCAGATTGCTACAGACTGTTCTGTTTTTGACAGATTCTGTTTTTGATGCATAGTTTGCTTGTTTTGATGAATCTATCAATTTATATCAGTGGATTAAGCCATGGAAAAGTTATATTACAGTAGACACAATGCAAAAACAAAATATGAATTGGTTTGCAACAGTACTTAGAGTGGTGATTTGCTTTATTATACTAACGGGTCTTACCGAGTTTTCTGTTGAAGTTTTGTGTGGATGTAGTGTCTAATCGAGGATGTTTCGATGTGAGAAGAAGGAAGAGAGGCAAGAGCTCAAGCTTGGGGATACCAGAGGTACCCCAAGTAAATATTCAAGGAGACTCAAGCGTCTAAGATTGGGGATGCTAGGGAGGCATCCCCTCTTTCTTCAACAAGTATCGGTATGTTTCGGATTCGTTTCGTTCATGCATTATGTGCAAGTCTTGGAGCGTCTTTTGCAATTAGGTTTTTATTTTTCTTTTATGCACCATGCTGGTATGAGATAGTCCTTGGTTGATTTATAGAATGCTCATTGCACTTCACTTAAATCTTTTGAGTGTGAATTTATAGAATGCTTCATGTGCTTCACTTATATCATTTGAAGTTGGATTGCCTGTTTCTCTTTACATAGAAAACCGCCATTTGTAGAATGCTCTTTTGCTTCACTTATACTTGTTAGAGCATGGGCATATCTTTTGTAGAAAGAACAAACTCTCTTGCTTCACTTATATCAATTTAGATAGATGACAGGAATTGGTCATTCACATGGTTAGTCATAAAATCCTACATAAAACTTGTAGATCGCTGAATATGATATGTTTGATTTCTTGCAATAGTTTTGCGATATAAAGATGGTGATATTAGAGTCATTCTAGTGGGTGGTTGTGGATTGTAGAGACACTTGTTTTGAGGTTTGCAAGTCTCGTAGCATGCACGTATGGTAAACCGTTGTGTGACAAATTTGAAGCATGGGGTGTTTCTTCGATTGTCTTCCTTATGAGTGGCGGTCGGGGACGAGCGATGGTCTTTTCCTACCAATCTATCCCCCTAGGGGCATGCGTAGTAGTACTTTGCTTTGAGGGCTAATAAACTTTTGCAATAAGTATATGAGTTTTTATGACTAATGTGAGTCCATGGATTATACGCACCTTTACCTTTCCATCATTGCTAGCCTCTTCGGTACCGTGCATTGCCCTTTCTAGCACTTTTTGGTGATGTATTTTACATCATCTATTGCATATGATATTAGGGTCCCACTTCAGATTAACGTTGTTTGTCTTGTCCTACTTCAGCCTCGTCGCCGTACACCTCACTGGAGCTGCTCCAACAACGAAACTGTCCATCACAGCGGAGTAGTACCCTCGGCGCCATTTCCAGAGGCCTCGGATCTTCGTCCCCCCCTCCGACAGTCACACCAGCATCACCATCCTCCACGTCCAACCCAATGATGCTGAGGTCCACAAGGCTATGCCAAAGAGGTTGTACACTCGTCCCATCACTTTGTTACTCTGCATTCATGTCGATCCCTCAGGGATCCTTTGCTATGGAACTACTATTCATGCAAATCTTTTAGAAGGATGGAGCAAAGCAAAACTGGAGGATTTTTTCCTTTGGTGTCTCTTTCGAAGAAAAAACGTAGGAATTTCAGTCACTTGGACGTTCTTTTCAAATTAATATGCATGAAGAACAGAACTAACTGCATTACTGGCATAATAAGATTCTTATTTTTTTTCATTTTCACGTGGTTTGACTTTAATTTGACCACGTTTCTCCATTCCCGTGTTCTTCCAATTCATGTGAACCAAACACCCAGGTTGACTGAAATCCTATGTTTCCAAATGCTCTGTTTTGCATGTGCATTCCTATCCTATTCCTGTGTTTTTCCTGTCCCTGTGTTTATAGAATCCTCTGATTCTAAGGAGCCCTTACAGATTTACTTCATTTTCAGATAGGCCTCAAAGAAAACTCTGTGTGTTATGTCCTGCTCCTGCCGTGCCGTCATCCAACCCACCTGAGGTGCACCATCGACAGAAGCATTCACAGCAGCAGAGATCCCCCTGTAGACTTTCTTTCGCTGCCTCAGACCATCTTCCCTATTGCCAGCAGCCACGCCAACTCCATTACCATCATCGACTGAGCAGATGAACCTGAGGACTACACAGTTCCGAAAGAGAGGTCGCAGTCTTTCGTGTTTGCTTACATTATACATCGGTTATTATTACCTGCTACTTTATCGTTCAAACTTGAGTTTTGAAATGCCCATGGGTCTCATATTGAGCCAGCAACGAATAGTATATGTCTACTATCTGGTTCATCTGGGGTCTTCTATGTGGTTCACGTTGGGTGGGCAACAAACAATAGATGATCCATTGTCTATCTTTTTAAATTGAAGCTATAATCTACCTGCTATGATTAGTTTTGGATCCATCCACTCATTTGCTACCATCAGTCTTGATTTTTGCATGCACCCCTTAGGCCTTACAAAATCTAACTATTTTTTTATTATGCAGTTCAGATATTGTACACAATCGTACTGAACATGTAGAGAAAAAGAGAAGACCGTTGCGTGGGAATATATTGGCATGCAGACGCTGCTCCATGGTGGGCGGAGTGCCCCCCCACTCCTGCATTTCCAGATTGTATTCCAGAGGAAGATAACTATTCAGATGGGGATTCAGAAGGAGCCGACCATGGCTGTTTACCACCTGAGGTGTTTGCTCTAACCTGGCATGTTGATGTTGGTCATATCATGCATATGGCGCCTCGCATTGCTTACATTATACATCTTATATGTCATCAGCTAAGTTTAGATTTGCTTTGTGTGAATGCCACCTGTTTGGTTCTATATCATACTCCCACCGTTCCTAAATATTTGTCTTTTTAGAGATTTCAACAAGTGACTACATACGGAGCAAAATGAGTGAATCTACACTCTAAAATATGTCTATATACATCCATATGTGGTAGTCCATTTGAAATCTCTAAAAAGACAAATATTTAGGAATGGGGGGGAGTATATGGGAATTATGCAATGCCATCCTCTTTAGCCAGGCATCATATACGTGAATCATGCAATGCCATCCTGTTTAGCCAGTCATCGTATATGTGAATTTTATTATGCCATTTTTTTCATAATGTATTCCATTTGTCAATAATGTTTATACATTCATCTACTCTTCCTGTGCATCAGCCATTTGAGTCGATTATGGGAAAATCTGGAGTGAAAACTAGGTCTTATGAGCAGTCAGCGCTACATGTCGATGCAGATTTCTTACTGGTTACATATAGCTCCTCAGAGGAGGATTCAGAGACAGATGGCCAGTCGTATTCCCCCCGAGGTGCATGCTCTAACTTGGCAGGGTTATATTGCTCATATCATCCATATGTTGTCTTGCATTGCCATGCCATCTTCTTAGATTAGACATGCTTTGTGTGAATGCCTCATGTTTGCTTTCTATATCAGATATGTGAATTATGCAATGCCATGTTTTTCAGCCAGTTATCATATATGTGAATTATGCACCGCCATGTAGCCAGGCATCATATATGTGAATTATCTCATGCCATCTTTTTTTTCATTACGTATTCCATTTTTCGACAATATGTGTATATTGAACTACTCTTCATGTGTATCGGCCATTTGAGCCGGTTATGGAAAAATCTAGAGTGAAAACAAGGTCTTTAGAGCAGACAATGGTACCTGTTGAAGCATATATATCGATGGTTACAGGGAGCTCCTCAGAGGAGGATTCATAGACAGATGACTAGTACTAATCCCACCTGAGGTGTATGCTCTAAGTTGCAATGTTTATATTTCTCATATCATGCATATGGTCTCTTGCATTGCTTAGTTTAGACATCATATGCACAATATTGAATTCCATCTGCTTAGTTTAGAGATCATACATGCGAGTGCCAGCTGCTTAGTATATGAATCAATTATGTCAATTATATCATGCCATCCTATATACTTAGACAACATGTATGTGAATTATTTCATCCCAACCTATTTTAGAAAGACATCATATAGTTTTGTCATGTCATCCTGTTTAGATACTCATCATATGTTGAATTATGCCATTATATCCTATTAAGTTGTCCATCATATATCTGAAAATGTATCATGCTATCCTGTTTAGTTAGGCATCATATATGTGAAATTCTGTCATGCTGTCCTGTTTGGTTAGACAACATATATGTGAATTACCACATCTGTCTATCAAACAATGTCTGTACGTTCAACTTCTTTTCTTGTTTATCAGCCATTTGAATTGGAGGGGGTGATAGCAGTATCTAAGGGAGCAAAACCCGTTCTTCACAAAAGATAGTACTACCCGTCGATGCAGATAGAACCATGGTTGTATTGGCCCACAAACTAGCCCCACCACAGATAATCGAGACTCTTCCAGATTACACACTTACACCGTTGGGCAGAGAACCAGCTACAACCCATCTAACCACAACCCCAGCGGATAGTAACCCACTTCTAGTTAACAAAGCACTATGTCCACCATAGAGTACCCCCACACGAGCAGTTTGTAAAGCAATTGTAGTGCCCAACGCACGAAGACCACCACAGCTAACCCAAACTCCACGTTTAAAGCAGAAGAGCAAGTGTTCTCAGGTTAGATTCCGTAGCTATGGTCCATACTCCTTTGGTATTGCATCATTGTATTTACTCATACCAACTACTTTTGAATTTGAAGGATCCAATTGAAACTCCAATGGTGCAACAGGTATGTTTTAAACCTATTTCTTTAACTGGATTGTTCTTCTAACTTCTTGCCCTATGTTGATTTCCGTTTCAGTTGTATAAATAGTTATGTTCTCATGTGATGCACATTACAAGTGTTGCCAATGTTGTGTAATTTCTCACACTTATATTCTATCTATGTTGCTCTGTCTTAAAAATATACGATTTGAACTGTGTCTCTATCTTGATTAGGCAACATAAAATAGAAGTATATGGACAATACAGTGACCATAGTACATAGATATATGTTTGTTTCATGCTGTTATCCTGTCCACCTTACTACTGAACCAATTTACCAAAATGAGTTTCATATACTACATGCTAAACCTGTGATGTGTCTACTTGTTTCTCTTGTAGTATGCAAACAAAATATTGGAGAAGAGCACCCCACTATGCAATGGTAGAGAAAGTAATGCAGATAAGGTTCAAGATAGTGAGACAACCCTGTTGGTCTCCAAGAAAGGTGATAAAAACAATCTTGTAGACAGTGAGAAAACCCCACAGTCCTGCGTTGATGTAGTGTTCGAGTTACTAGCCAGTACCGCTGGAACAAGCTCGTCGAACTCACTGCCTGAATCACTTCGGCTTCTTCAATCTCAGCTACAAGCTGAAAGGCATCAGTTAGCTATGTTGCAGCAACAAGCCGAAGGACTGAGGAAGTCCCTGCAGAATTCAGATGCATACTTTCTTGTGCAATAGCAAGCGCTGGAGGATGTAAGCGCCAAAGAAGAGAAAGTTAATAAGCCTAATAAGCATCTTGCCAGCATTATGGGTACCCAAGATATTGTTTCTTGAGCTCTTCTAAAGTGGTTCAGTTCTGGACTTGTTTTGCTGCGGCGTTTATATGCTGCTTTGTTCCCTATATTTGCACTAGTGGCAAACTTTGATGCCCAATGGATGTAATATGTGTAATAGACGTGATAGCCTAGCATAAGTTGCTTGCTTATTTATTTCCTTGTTGTCTTGTTTATTTGTTTGCTTGTAGTCAGTGAAGTTCTTTTTCCACCGTTTGCTAGTGGCTGCAATATACAATTTTTTAAAACTCGACCACAATAACCATGGGATACATATTTACTGTAGTGACACTGGGCCTCCTACGGGCCGTAGAAACAATGGGCCTTCTATGGGTCGTATCATCAATGGGCCTAATATGGGTCATATGATCGATTGGCCAAAGATGGGCCAATAACAAACCGCATTATGGCCGTAATTGGGCTAGAGCGGGAATTGTCTGTTCATGGGCCGACCATAACATGCCGCCGTTAATAGGCCATATTTGATGACGCTATGAAACCGGCCCAACTTATTAACAAGCCACAAACGGGCCGACTGTAACCACGGGCTGAATTTGGCCCACAGGTAGAAAATGACAGTAACGGGCCGTAAGTAACCGAATGCTGGAAACGAGACCAAGAATAAATGGGCCCTAAGAAGGCCGAAAGATAACATGGGATGGAAACAGCCCAATGGAATAATGGGCCGTTAATGGGTATAAAGTGATACACTGTTCATTACGGGTTAGTTTCACCACGGGCCGTTAATGGGCCAAGAGTCACAAAGGGCCTCATATGGGCCGAAAGAAGTCATGGGCCATACATGGGCCGGAAGTTAAAATAGGTTCGAATCATATTGGACGGCCCAGATGACGCTACTGGGCCTAATTCGGATAGGTCGTAACGGGTCCTGGGTTAGCGGGCTGTAAATGGGCTATATGCGAACATGCCATTAACAGGCTTTCCGTGGGCCGGCCTGACACCTTTTGACCAAGTAAAACGGGTCGACCTTTTCATAGGAATGGGCCTCTGTTGGGCCGTGCCACGTGTCTATGTATCATAGGCGCCTCCGGTCCAATGAGTGGATGACATCTGTCCCAACGGCGAGCCGACACATGTTTTCTCCAGCCAATGATGATTTTACACGTGGAAAATCCCCATTGGTCCGGGCTGTTAACGGGTTATCGGATCCAAAACCGGACCCGATAGCTTAATGGCGTTCCGTTACGGTGGATGCCACATGTCGGTCACCCTTGACGAAAGCACATCTGTGACGCACGATTTATCGTCATGGAAGTGGACACTTCCGTGATGATAATTTTGGTAATGTCATGGAAAACTTCTACGACAACACATGTATGACTATCTTGATTCGTCATAAAATCATCATGGATGTACATGCATGATAGAAAACATGACCTACTGTGACAAATACGTATCATCACAGAAGTGTATTTTTTTTGTAGTGATGGCCCCCAGGTCTATTTTCCATCTTATATTTTCAGATCTATAAAATCAAAAACACAAAAATACCTTGCTGATTTTTATATACTTTTATTTGTTTTATATCTCTCCATTAGATCTTAGTCTGGTTCGTGGCCGTGAAGGGATTGACAACCCCTTTTTCCCGTTGTGTGCAAGTGTTTGTTAGTTTGTGCAGGTGCATATATTGGAGACTTGATTGTGCCTCCTACTAGATTGATACCTTGGTTCTGAATTGAGGGAAATATTTATCTCTACTTTGCTGCATCATCCTTTTCTCTTCAAGGGAAAAATCAACGCAAGCTCAAGAAGTAGCAGGAAGAATTTCTGGCGTCGTTGCCGGGGAGGTTCTACATCAAGCCTACCAAGTACCTATCATAAACTCTCATCTCTTGCATTACATTATTTGCCATTTGCCTCTCATTTTCCTCTCTCCCACTTCTAAAACATTTTTAGAGAAACACAAAAATATTTGCCTTTTTATTCGTCTTTATTTCATTCGTTTTTTCGTTTGCTTGCTTGTGTGCTAGATTGCTTGTTTGCCCTTATGGCTCAACCCAAGAGCTTTGATCCTTACTATAGGAAGTTGGAAGAAATTGAAAATAATGCAAAAAAAGCTTCATGTCATTACAATATGAGCATAATAGTTTCTTTAGGAACAAACTTAAGGAACAAAAAACTATGATGGAGTATATTAATAAAGAGCTTGACGATGTTACTAGGGAAATTTATGGTCTTAAATGTCAATTTGCTCATGTTGATAATTTAGTAGGCCAAATTTCTGATAAGCAAACTACTTCGGTAAACAAGATGGCCGCTAAACTGGAGTCTTTAAATAATGATGAAGATCTTAAAGTGATTGGTGTGACTCCTATTGAATCTTTGTTTGCTAATATAAATCTCGATAAATATGGGAATGGAGATGAGTCAACTTTAGCTAGAGGGCGTACCAATGATTTGGAGTTTAAAGATCTTAATGAAAAAAATTGATAAAAGTGGGATTGGAGAGGTCAAAACTTTAAGTAGCAATGAACCCACTATTTTGGATTTAAAGGACTTTAATTATGATAGTTGTTCTTTGATAGATTGTATTTCCTTGTTGCAATCCATGCTTAATTCTCCTCATACTTATAATCAAAATAAAGCTTTTACTAGACATATTGTTGATGCTATGCTGAAATCTTTTGAAGAAAAACTTGAATTGGAAGTTTCTATCCCTAGGAAGCTTTATGATGAGTGGGAACCTACTACTAAAATTAAGATTAAAGATTATGAGTGCCATGCTTTGTGTGAATTGGGTGCTAGTGTTTCTTTCGAAAACTTTATGTGATGTGCTCGGTTTCCACAAATTTCATGATTGTTCTTTGAATTTGCATCTAGCGGATTCCACTATTAAGAAACCTATGGGAAGGATTAATGATGTTCTTATCGTTGCAAATAGGAATTATGTTCCTGTAGATTTTATTGTGCTTGATATAAATTGCAATCCTACATGTCATATTATTCTTAGCAGACCTTTCCTTAGAATAATTGGTGCAATTATTGATATGAAAGAAGGTAACATTAGATTTAAATTTCCATTAAGGAAGGGCATGGAACACTTTCCAAGAAAGAAAATTAAGTTGCCATATGAATCTATTATGAGGGCCACTTATGGATTAAATCCCAAAGATGACAATACCTAGATCTATTGCATTATGCCTAGCTAGGGGCGTTAAACAATAGCGCTTGTTGGGAGGCAACCCAATTTTATTTTTGTTTAAATTTTTTTGCTCCTGTTTTCTAATAAATATATCTTTAGCCTCTGGTTATAGGTGTTTTCATGTTTTAAATTAGTGTTTCTGCCAAGTAAGACCTTTGGGATGATTTGGAAGATAATTGATTTGATTTTGCTGAAAAACAAAAACTTTTGCGTCCAGTAGCAGAATTTTGATAATTCACAGTAACATGATCCTGTTCTTAATTTTTTATGCAAGATTGATATACAGATTGCCTATATTTTCCTAATTTTTCAGAATTTATGGAGCTACAGAAGTATGCAAAGTTTATAGATTACTACAGATTGTTCTGTTTTAGACAGATTCTGTTTTCTTTGTGTTGTTTGCTTATTTTGCTGACTCTATGGGTAGTATCGGGGGGAATGAACCATGGAGAAGTTGGAATACAGTAGATATAACACCAATATAAAATAATAATGAGTTCACAACAGTACCTAAGTGGTTATTTGCTTTATTATACCAACGGATCTCATGAGTTTTCTGTTGAGTTTTGTGTTGTGAAGTTTTCAAGTTTTGGTTAAAGATTTGATGGACTACGAAACAAGGAGTGGCAAGAGGCTAAGCTTGGGGATACCCAAGGTAACCCAAGGTAATACTCAAGGACAACCAAGCATCTAAGCTTGGGGATGCCCCGAATGGCATCCCCTCTTTTGTCTTCAATCCATCGGTAAATTTACTTGAGGCTATATTTTATTCACCACATGATATGTGTTTTGCTTGGAGTGTCTTGTATGATATGAGTCTTTCCTTTTTTGTTTGACACAATCATCCTTGCTTTACACACCTTTTGACAAGCACACACATTAATCGTGAATTTATTAGAATAATCTATGTGTTTCACTTATATCTTTTGAGCTAGGGAGTTTTGCTCTAGTGCTTCACTTATATCTTTTTGAGCACGACGGTGATATTATTTTGAAGAAATTGATGAACTCTAATGCTTCACTTATATTATTTTGGGAGTCTTAAACAACATGATAATTTGCTTGGGTTATGAATTTAGTCCTAATATGATGGGCATCCAAGGAGGATATAATAAAAACTTTCATAAAGAGCATTGAATATATGAGAAGTTTGATTCCTTGCAATTGTTTTGAGATATGAAGATGGTGATTGTCGGATTTCGGGTTCCGCAAACCCTTGATAGGTTCAAACTCTAGGGTGCGTGCAGAGATCTCAACCTACCCAGCCTGCCTAATCGAGATTCTCAAAGCTTAGCGCGTTGAGCTCAAAGGGACAGAGAGACAGAGAGACACATCAGTTTATCCTGGTTCGGGCTACCTTGCGGTGTAATACCCTACTCCAGCTTTGTGGTGGATTGCCTCGATGGGCTGAGGATGAACTAGTACAGTGAATTAACAGCCTCGGGAGGTGAGGTGTTCTTGAGCTCGGGGAGCTGGTGATGGAAGAATGGCTTTGCCCCGTTCGGATCGGATCCCCTTCTATGGTGGTGGCTAAGTCCTATTTATAGTGGCCTTGGTCCTCTTCCCAAATGTTGGCGGGAAGGGATCCCACAACAACCGGATTTGAAGAGGGACAAGAAGTACATGCTATCCTGACTAAAGTGGTCTTCGCATGCGAAAAGCCTCTGGTCATGATGCTGCGATGGGCTCGACGATGACCTCCGTCCTGCCGTCGTGGCGGTCTTGGTCTTGTTGCGCCAGAATGGAAACCTTTGGCTGATCCCTCGGGACTCCGCGCCTGCTGCTTGCCTCCTTTACACCAAAGAGGAAACTGGTACTCTGCGCCTGCTGGCGCCCGCCTGGCCTTGGTCGTCATGGTTCACGTTAGCTGAGCCTCGTGAGGCGCACCTTGCATAGAAGTCTTTGCTCCTCGGGAGCCAGCCTGAGGAGGCCAATTCCCTTAGAGGTTTTGGTGTCGTCCGCCTCGCGAGGGTCTTGAGTTACTGCTACTGAAGCTGGGCCGTACCAGGCCATTGATGGAGCCATGCAGTGGGCCGCAGGCAGGCAAGTCTGGGTACCCCCATATCCAGAACACCGACAGTAGCCCCCGGGCCCAAGGCGCGCTCGGACTTGGCTTCTAGGCAAAGCCAAGGGGCAAGTGCGGAGCGCTGCGGGCCCTAACCGCCTGCGGCCTTGAACGACGCATGGAGATTGATGGTACGTGGACGTCTCCACTTCCAGATGCTGCCTCAGCAACCGTTCGACTTGACGAGTCGATGCTGCATGCAGAAGATCATCATTACGCGAGGTCTTGGAGGCCGGCGGTTCGCCTCCCTCCAGCTATAAATGAGGGAAGGGGTAGAGCCCCCCTCGCTCATCTCTTCCTCCGTCTTCTTGCTGCCCATTCCTTTTCCTTCTCCATCTTGATGCTATCTCCATGGCGCCGATCAGGAGGTTTTACCGCCGCAGAAAAGGGGAAGGCCCCTCAAGAGGGGCCTGATCCACTTCCGCTGAAGAAACGGTTTCGCCATCCCTGTGACACCGGCATGAGGCAGGAGGTGACCATGCCTTGGCAGTCGAGGCCTCCGCCCGGCTTCGCCCTTCCTCTGTACTCCCGCGCATAGGAGGGTGATGCACGCCGTCGAGAAATCCCAGGTGGCAGTGGGCGAGCCCCTGCCATCCTGCCTGCTGAGCCACGGACCACGCCGAGGGTAGCTCGTGCGAGTTCCTGGTGTGGGCAGTGATGCCACCCACTTCGTGGATCCCGCTCTTGAGGTTCTTCGCCGATGAGATGCCGCCGAGGGGGCCACTTGAGCTATGGCTGCAGCACGCCAGGTGCTGCAGCCTGGCCACCAGGGCTGAGGTTGAGGTGGCGCCTCTTGGCAAGGTCTTCATGAACCACTGATGGGGCGAGGTCACCCGAGCCTGCCGCGCAAAGGGGGCCCTTGTGATCCACTTCGAGTATGATGGCACCTCCACCCTGTTCTTCAAGGTCTTCGACAAGGAGGGCTGGCGTCTGGAGTGCTTCCTTGGAGGAAGCAGCCCACAGGGTGCAACCGTGGGCACTAAACCTGCTTCTGTCCCCATCGGCACCTCCTCCAGCAGTAGCGACGACTCTTGGGAATCCAGTGACTCTCCCGAGCCCAGCGAGTCTCCGGAGTCCAGCGACGACAGCTACATGCCGCCAAGCTCCCGCCATGGCCGGAGCGTGACAGCGGCTGCCGCTCAGCATTGTCGGTGATGCGTGCTAGCCTGGTCGGAGCTTTTCTTCTTTTGTTTCCCTGCGCGGAATTAGGAATAACCTTGCGGGGGCATGTACGAATCGAGTTTCTTTAATTCCAACGTTGTTCCTTTTGTCTTCATGATGAAATCGCGTATCCCAATCTAGCATGGTTCCCCCTTTCTTCCGCTTAGGTAGCATAGCTCTCTACGCCGGTGGGACCCGGACCCAGGCAGGCTTCAGCCATCGCTAGTATGCTAGGTTGCGATGCCGTGGTCAAGGCTAGGAGGTGAGCGGCCCGAGGTCCGGTGAGAGCTCATGAGGCGCGATGCTCACGAGGTCTCCCTTGGCGTGCAAGCAGCTGCCAAAAAGGAAAAGGGAGTGAAACTGTCGGAGTGGGACTGCGAGACTTAGTGAGCGGGCTGCAAGACTCATGCCGTCGTGAGGGCGACTTATCTTTCAGCGGACTCGTTGTGATTCCCTGGGTGGTGCCCATTTGTGCCTCTGCGGTAGCGTCACTAGGTGGGGCCCATGATGCTCATCCCCTTTCCTCGCTTGCCTAGGTGCTCTACGTCCTCTGGTCCCGGCCCTTGAGCAGGCTCAGCTGCAGCTGGTATGCCAAGTCGGGATGCTATGGTCAAGTCCACGGGGTGAGGGCTGGAGAGCCAGTAGGATCTCCTGAGGCGTGATGCTCAGGCGCCCCCCTTTAATGTGTAAGCGACTCGCAGGGTAAAGTGGTGCCCGGACGGGCCCGCCCGTAGCTAGGCCACAGTTGAACCTGCGTGTTAGCTGGCAGAAGAGATTGCAACTCCCTATGGTGCTGACTTCCTATGCTTGAACCTTTCGCGGGAAGATGAAGGCACCGAGGACCTGGTGAGGTGGCGTGCGTGGGGTGGGCCATGAGCCAGAGCTCGGTTCTAGGGTTTATCAACGTTGCTGGGACGGACCCAATCACAAGCGACGTGCCAGCGTGAGTAGCTTCCGTTGCAAGGCAAGCATAGGACGAGTAGGCAATATAAGGGGACCGCAAGGCGGATAGGTCTCGAAGCAAGCAGGTGATGGTAATAAAACATCCCATGAGAGATGGTTAGGCAATTCTGACGAATGCAAGAAGGTACATGTCGCAGGGACGGACCCATGCGACTTGGGGATAGTGCAGCCCGAGGGGCGCCCCCAAACTGAACGAACTAAAAAGATGTCACCTGGCACCATTGCTGAAGAGATGTCGGGGTTGCAGAAGATGCGCGTTGTGGAAGTCATTCCTCATGAGCCGCCTTGGCCCTAAGCCTCGGGAGGCTCCGGGGGCCTGGTGGGCTCCTTAGGATGCATCTCCATCTCCGCCAGGATCGCCTGGTGCCTAGCCTCCCGAGCCGCTAATGTCCCGCATGCGGTGCTCGAATGCAACAGCCGCGCTCAGCAGGCCGAAGGGCATGCAAACGTAGCTATGAGGGAGACCCTCACATCGGCCAACACAGGACGCCCAGAAGAGCTGCCGAGATGCGGTCCTGTTGAGCCCTGGAATTCGATGCAGACGCAGAACTCCTTACCCTCTCCAGGGAAAGGAGCCGCGCCCGGCGGTGGGCGGCGATCGCCCTGCAGAACCCTTGCCTCCACATGGTGCCCGAGCACCTCCACATGGTGCCCGAGCGCCTCCCTCGTGACGTCGGGTAGGTCTAAGGCCCTCCAAAGGAGAGCCTCTGAGCCCAGCCTGAGAGGGGTGTCGGGCGCGCCTTCCTATGTGATAGGTGAAGACACCCCATCCAGGGACGCGAGGCTCAGCACAGCACTGTCGGGCGATGCCTCCTCGTGAGATACCTGGCCCAGTTGCAGCTTCTTCGTCTTGGGGGCGAGCTTAGGAGGGAGGACGTCGCCCTCGTCTTTAGGGTTCTCGACTGCTGCAACTTGGTAGGTATGCTCGAGAGAGCACACCGCGTCCTTTTCCTCACAGGCGACCGTGATGATGCCACCGCTCCCTAGCATCTTGAGGATGTTGTAGCCATGGTGCGTTGCCGCCATGAACTTGGCCAGTGCTGGGTAACTGAGGATGGCATTGTGTGGCAGACGAATGTCGACCACGTCGAAGTCGATGAGGTCGGTGTGGTAGCTGTCGTGCTTGTCGAAGGTGATAGGGAGGCGGACTTGCCCTATCGGATGTGTGGAGACGTCGGTCACTCCCGAGAAGGGCTTGGTAGGCTAAAGCTGGTGGTATGGCACTTGGAGCTTGTTAAACATCTGGATAGAGAGAACACTGAACCCTGCTCCGCCATCAATGAGAGTCTTGGTGACGACCACGTTGCTGATGACGGGCGAGCAGAGCATTGGGAGCACGCCGGGAGTGGCCGCACCCTTGAGCTGGTCAGAGGAGTTGAAGGTGATGGCGTATTTGGACCACCTCAGTGAGTGTGTCGCCTCGAGCTTGGGGAGCACTGCGTTCACCTCACATGCGAACTGCTCGAAGACGCGGTGAGAGGCTAGGGCCTAAGAGCCGCCCAAGATGCAGGCAATGGCTTGAGGCTCCTCTAAGCCCCCCAGCCCCCTCATCCTGGTGATGATCCTCGTTCCTTCTTAGCGGTGGAGGTAGTGGAGGAAGACCAACGTTTCCTTGAGGCCGATCCTCGCGAGGGTGGTCCCTCCAGGCACCCTCGTGAGGCTGACCCTGCCAGCAGTCCTCCCGAGGCTGGTCGCGCCACTCCTGGCGATGGTCGCGGCCATCCCAGTGTCCTCCACCTTGGCCACCTCCGTGATCGAATCCTCGATCAATGCGCTTGGGGCATCGACCGAGGCGTCCATCGCGGAGGGCCCTGAGCTCCTGGCAGTCGTTGGTGCTGTGGATGTGCACGTTGTGGAAGACGCAGAATGGTCAGTGATGACCCACAAGTATAGGGGATCGATCGTAGTCCTTTCGATAAGTAAGAGTGTTGAACCCAATGAGGAGTAGAAGGAAATGACAAGTGGTTTTCAGTAAGGTATTCTGTGCAAGCACTGAAATTATCGGTAACAGATAGTTTTGTGATAAGGTAATTCGTAACGGCTAACAAGTAACAAAAGTAAAGAAGGTGTAGCAAGGTGGACCAATCCTTTTTGTAGCAAAGGACAAGCCTTGAAAAACTCTTATATAAATGAAAGCGCTCCCGAGGACACATGGGAATTATCGTCAAGCTAGTTTTCATCATGCTCATATGATTCATGTTCGGTACTTTGATAATTTGATATGTGGGTGGACCTGTGCTTGGGTACTGCCCTTCCTTGGACAAGCATCCCACTTATGATTAACCACTCTCACAAGCATCCGCAACTACGAAAGAAGAATTAAGGTAAACCTAACCATAGCATTAAACATATGGATCCAAATCAGCCCCTTACGAAGCAACGCATAAACTAGGGTTTAAGCTTCTGTCATTCTAGCAACCCATCATCTACTTATTAGTTCCCAATGCTTTCCTCTAGGCCCACAAAATGGTGAAGTGTCATGTAGTCGCTATTCACATAACACCACTAGAGGAGAGACAACATACATCTCATCAAAATATCGAACGAATACCAAATTCACATGACTACTTATAACAAGACTTCTCCCATGTCCTCCGGAACAAACGTAACTACTCACAAATCATATTCATGTTCATAATCAGAGGGGTATTAATATGCATAAAGGATCTGAACATATGATCTTCCACCGAATAAACCAACTAGCATCAACTACAAGGAGTAATCAACACTACTAGCAACCCACAGGTACCAATATGAGGTTTTGAGACAAAGATTGGATACAAGAGATGAACTAGGGTTTGAGAGGAGATGGTGCTGGTGAAGATGTTGATGGAGATTGACCCCCTCTCAATGAGAGGATCGATGGTGATGACGATGGTGACGATTTCCCCCTCCCAAAGCGATGTTTCCCTGGCAAAACAGCTCCGCCGGAGCCCTAGATTGGTTCCGCTAAGGTTATGCCTCGAGACGGCGGTGTTTCGTCCCGAAAGCTTCCTTATGATTTTTTTCTAGGGCAAAAGACACCTTATACCAGAAGATGGGCATCGGGGGGCTTTCAGGTGGCCCATAGGCAGGGGGCGCACCCCCACCCTCGTGGACAGTGGGTGGCCCCCCTCTGGTGCTTTCTTCGCCCAATATTTTTAATATATTCCAAAACTTACTTTCCTGGAGTTTCAGGACTTTTGGGGTTGTGCAGAATAAGTCTCTAATATTTTGGTCCTTTTCTAGCCCAGAATCCAGCTGTCGGCATTCTCCCTCTTCCTGTAATCCTTGTAAAATAAGAGAGAAAAGGCATAAGTATTGTGACATAATGTGTAGTAACAGGCCATATTGCAATAAATATCGATATAAAAGCATGATGCAAAATGGACGTATCAACTCCCCCAAGCTTAGACCTCGCTTGTCCTCAAGCGGAAGCCGATATTGAAAAATATGTCCTCATGTTTAGTGATAGAGGTGTCGATAAAATAAAATACGGACATGAGGGCATCATGATCATTCTTAGAATATCAACATATTTATTTATTGCCATATGAATTCTTATGCTTAAAGTAACAATCTATTCACAATGTCAAGTATGAATCAGAAACTTCATTGAAAACTAGCAAACTATAATCTCAGTCATTGAAGCAATTGCAATTTATCATAACATTGGAAAGAGTCAAATATAAGAGCTTTTCAGCAAGTCCACATACTCAACTATCATTTAGTCTTTCACAATTGCTAACGCTCACGCAATATTTATGGGTATGAAGTTTTAATCGGACACAGAGAAAGATAGGGGCTTATAGTTTTGCCTACCAACCTTTTACCTCAAGGGTAATATCAACAATAATGCTTTATGAAAACACACATCCAATTGGATATATATATATCAGGTTCTTTCCAACACACAGTGCTTGCCAAAGGATAAAGTGTAAAAAGGAAAGGTGAAGATCACCATGACTCTTGTATAAGGTAGAAGACAAAAATAAAAGATAGGCCCTTCGCAGAGGGAAGCAGAGGTTGTCATATGCTTTTAGGTTGGATGCACAAACTCTTAATGCAAAAGAACGTCACTTTATATTTCCACTTGTGATAGGGACCTTTATTTTGTAGTCCGTCGCTTTTATTTCTTCCATATCACAAGCTCGTATAAAGCTTATTTTCTCCACACTAATGGATCTTACATATTTATAGTAAAATGCATTGGTGGTCACTAGACTTGTCGTGTACGCTCACTTTGGTCACTGTACTTAACAGTACGGTCAATACGGTCATTAAATACGAGTTGTGGTGATTATACGGTCACTATCACACTGTATAGCTTCGTATTTTGTTGAGTTGATGGGTCAAACAGTTTGAATGATGCCTCTTCAGCTCATTTTTTTCTCTGTACTGACGCAGGCAAAATAAAATAGTGACGCGGTGGGGATTCCAACCCCAAACGGTATACACTTATAACAACGGTGCGCTAGCTGGTTGGGACGGTTCCAAGTAAGGCGCAACATCTAGTGTACTTCATGATCGAACTAATGGCTGCGCCATCCAACGAGTACCCCCATTGCACACTAAGTAGCCATGTCTACCTTGGTTTCATGCCATCCCACCAACGGTTACATAGCGGCGAGCTAGCTATATGCAAGAAATAAAAACGAGACCATGCGTGCGAACAAGATTGGGGGCTCACACTACATGCTCTCTTAATCTGTGATGAAATTGAAGAAATATTAGCGCCTAGCAGCCAGAACGTGCAGCTTGATTGACAGACTAACAGGGTAAAAAATATTGAGGGGTGACTAATAGGGTAAATGAGAAAAGCTTGAGAGGTGCATCAGAGTAATTGGACTGGAGAATGAAATATGTATTGATGGGCCGATAATACACTCTCCTGCCACACAACGTCGCCAATCCGTCACTCTACTGGCCAAGGTCTTGCACACACGTCTTCTACGTGACCACTGTGCCATGTACCTCCCAGACGTCCATATCCAGATTGCATGCAGCGCAGCTCGCCTTTGCTCGGTGCGCATGTGCAGCCGTTGCGGCCTCTGACTTCTCCTTCCTCAACATCTTCTCCTTGTCCGTGCTCACGTAGATCACACATATACATCCCAAGCACGCACACACCCATCACAAGCATCTTGTACACAAATATCACAAGCACGCACAATATGCATACACACACAAATTTTGCATGTAGCCATACAAGCTCAAGCACAGCAAGCAAAAAAACGACGTGTCATGGCTGTCACGTGAATGCATAACGATACAGTAGGATGCCTTTCTCCAGTTTAGACACAAGGGGAGATGTGCACAACGGCTAGCTTGCTGACATCCTATAGTTATGTTTGCAGTTCGATTCCACACTATGCCACCATTTTATTTTGCCTATATTTCTTTCTTCCACTCACAAACAAGTGGGGTCTGCGTCGGTAGAGAAAAAAAGAGAGCTGACAAGGCATCATTCAAACTGTTTGACCGGTCCACTCATTAAAATATGAGGCTATACGAAAAGACAGTGACCGTATAATCACCACAACACATATTTAGCGACCGTATTGACCGTATTCTTAAGTACAGTGATCAAAGCAGGCGTACACGACAAGTTCAGTGACCACCGATGCATTTTACTCTATTTAGAGAGCAATTTTTATTGCTTGAAACAATGACAACTTACTTGAAGGATCTTACTCAATCCATAGGTAGGTATGGTGGTCTCTCATGGCAAAACTGGGTTTAAGGATGTTTGGAAGCACAAATAGTATCTCTACTTGATGCAAAGAGTTTGGCTAGCATAAGGGGGAAAGGCCAGCTCAACATGCTGGATGATCCATGAGAATATAATTTATTTCGAATATAAGAAAACATAACCCATTACGTTGTCTTCCTTGTCCAACATCAACTTTTTAGCATGTCATATTTTAATGAGTGCTCACAATCGTAGAAGATGTACAATATAGTATATTTATATATGAAAACCTCTCTTTATTAATTACTTCCTATTAATTGCAACGATGACCAAAACTATGTTTTTCAACTCTCAATAACTTTTATTCATCACACTCTTTATATGTGAAGTCATCACTCTCCATAAGATCAATATGATCCTTTTATTTCTTTTTATTCTTTCTTTTCCTTTTACTCCCTCAAGATCATAGCAAGATGTCGGTGTACTAGAGTAGGGGTACCCTAGTATCCTGAACTTGTGCACGGGCAGTTGCAGCACCCCGCGGCAAGGCTTGCCGGGTGACCGCCAAGGTCTTTCATGGTTCCTTTGGAGCCATTCAAGAACAAAGTATTTAAGCCAAGAAGACAAGGCCCCGGCAAGAGGAGCTTGCCGGGAAGGCCAACCAAGGCATCTCGAGGAACTTGCCGCGACGCGCCACGCGTCCCGGCGAGGCCCGGTGGGTGACAAGCTTCCGGACGCAACAAGACAACGACCGCGGCAAGGCGCTTGCCGCGGCAAACTACCACCCTGTACCCACGCTCCGGCACATCCACCAACGTGTTGCCCTGGGACCTTTCCAGGCGCGCGTGGCAAGAGGCTGTGCAGCCAGCGGTGCGCGGTGGCAAGCGACGCTGACAAGATTGCCATCGTGGCAAGTGGTGGCGTCCTTGACGGTCCCATTTTGCACTATTTGGGCGACGTAGACGGGCATTAAATGCCTTTGTCCCCTGCCGTCAGGGTTAGGTATGATACACTGTGCAGGTAGTTGTACCAAGCGCAATTCCTTTTCCATTTTTACCCTTGTCTACATTGCCACCTGTCGGAGACCCCTTTAGCATATAAAAGGAGGCCCATGCGCAATGTAGAGGGGGGTTCGAAGGCAGAAAAACACTCACGCTCGGTCTCGTTAGCAGCTAGTGTGTACTGTAGCACTCAGCGCTCCCGAGCAAGAACTCAATACACTCAGACATGCAGCAGTAGGAGTGTTATCTCTCCGGAGAGCTCCGAAGCTGGGTAAACCGCTCGTGTGCTTCGCCTCGATCCTCTCTTCGTGTGATCTCCGCCCCCCGCCGAACCGAAAGGGGCTCGGTCCGCCGGTCCCATAGGTGTTCGTGGATCAGTTTCCCCGACATCTTTGGCACGCCAGGTTGGGGGAAGACCATCAGATCTTCATGGCAGAAGAGGATGAGGAGAAGACCGCATTCATCACCCCATGCGGCACATACTGTTTCGTACGGATGCCTTTCGGTTTAAAGAATGCTGGTTCAACATTTGCAAGGGTAGTCCATGACGCTTTTGAGCCGCAAATACACAGAAATGTGGAAGCCTACATGGATGACATAGTAGTCAAGAGCAAGGACAAGGCGACTCTGATTCAAGATTTAGACGAAACCTTTGCAAATGTGCACAAGATCAACCTCAAGCTTAACCCCGAGAAGTGTGTGTTTGGAGTCCCCTCCGGCAAGCTTCTCGGGTTCTTCGTGTCTCAGCGGGGAATTGAAGCCAATCCCGACAAAATCAAGGCCATTGAGCAGATTGAAGCACCAAAGCGCGTCAAGGATGTACGAAGACTTGCCGGTTGCGTAGCTTCTCTCAGCAGGTTTATCTCTAGGTCTGCTGAGCGCGCCCTGCCATTTTTCAAAATATTGAAAAGGGCAGGTCCAATGAAATGGACTCCGCAAGCGGAGGCTGCACTGCAGGACTTAAAGAGATACCTGTCCTCCACTCCAACACTTGTCGCACCTAAGCCACAAGAGAAGTTGCTGCTATATATAGCGGCAACCAATCAAGTGGTTAGTGCTGCGTTAGTAGCAGAGAGGGAGGCGAATGATGAGCCAGCAACCACGGCAGATGCATCCAGCGACAAGTAGGGGGCTTCACCGGCAAGCTCTGGTCCCGACAAAGATGGATCTGCGCAGGCGCGTGAGAAGATGCAGAAAAGAATGGTGCAACGCCCAGTTTACTTTGTCAGTTCCCTTCTGCAGGGGGCTAGGTCAAGGTACTCTGGTGTGCAGAAATTGCTTTTCGGCCTTCTCATGGCCTCGAGAAAGTTGCGCCATTACTTCCAAGCACATGAGATCACAGTCGTCACTCGTTTTCCGCTGAAGAGGATACTGCAAAATCCAGAAGCAATAGGCAAGATTGTCGAGTGGGCACTGGAACTGTCAAGCTTTGGCCTCAAGTTTGAGAGCACTTCAACTATCCAAAGCAGAGCATTGGCGGAGTTCATAGCAGAATGGACGCCAACACAAGATGAAGAAATTCCAGAAACGAGCATCCCCGTCGAGGAAGCAAGCAAAGAATGGCTGATGTACTTTGATGGTGCCTTCTCGTTGCAAAGCGCCGGTGCGGGCGTGCTACTTATTGCACCCACCGGAGAGCACCTCAAGTACGTAGTCCAGATGCACTTTCCTCAGGAGCAAGCAACGAACAATACCGCAGAGTATGAAGGTTTGCTTGCCGGCCTCAGGATCGCAGCAGACCTTGGGATCAAGAAGCTCATTGTCAGGGGTGACTCACAGCTTATCGTTCACCAAGTGAACAAGAATTATCAGAGTCCGTTGATGGAAGCTTACGTTGATGATGTGAGAAAGCTAGAAGAGCACTTTGACGGCCTACAGATGGAACATGTTCCAAGAGCTCAGAACGACATTGCCGATGACCTGTCGAAGTGCGCCGCACTTAAGTTACCTGTGGAACCAGGGATCTTTGTGCTCAAACTGACTCAACCGTCTGTAATGCCGTCAACTGGACAGAGCAAGAAGAGGAAGTTGATTTCTGGTGACTATTTTCCGGCAGAGCTTCCCGAAGCCGCCGCCAAGAAGGTCCTCAAGATCAACACCAAGGGTGCTAAGGAGCAGTCTGCTCCGGCAAGCCCTAGGGTTTGTTCCATTGAAGCAGACGCTCCCAACAAGTTTTGCTCCAGCAAGCTTGCCGGGGAACATCAAGCTCCGGCTGAGCCGCAGGTTCTCGCCGTAGAAGCGGATGTTCCCGCAGCAGCGGATGTGCCTTTAGTCCTTGTTGTCGATCCGCAAGCTCCAGCATGGGCACAACAGATTGTCCGTTTCCTTCAGACAGGAGAACTTCCCGAAGAGCAAGAAGAAGCGGAAAGAGTAGCCCGGCAGTCAAGTATGTACCAGTTTGTCGACAACACACTGTACAGAAGAAGACTCAACGGCGTGAAATTGAAGTGTATTCACCGGGAAGACGGACAAAGGCTGTTGGCAGAAATACATGGAGGCATATGTGGTCACCACATTGGCGCAAGAGCACTTGCCGGCAAAGCGTTCCGGCAAGGTTTCTTTTGGCCGACAGCCCTCCAGGATGCAACTGCACAAGTAACCAAGCGTGAAGCGTGCCAGTTCCATTCCAAGCAGATACACCAGCCAGCTCAAGCTCTCCAGACGATCCCTTTATCCTGGCCATTTTCGGTCTGGGGGCTCGACATCCTCGGCCCCTTTCCCCAAGCTGTCGGGGGCTTTGAGTACTTGTACGTTGCAATCAACAAGTTCACAAAGTGGCCGGAAGTGGAAGCAGTGAGGAAGGTGACAGCACAGTCAACAGTCAAGTTCTTCAGGTCGATTGTTTGCCACTTCGGGATCCCTAACAGGATCATCACCGACAACTGCACGCAATTCACGAGCCGCACCTTCATGCAGTACGTCCAGGATCTTGGCGCCAAGGTTTGCTTCGCTTCTGTTGCTCATCCGAGAAGTAACGGTCAAGCGGAGAGGGCGAATGCTGAAGTGCTGCGCGGGTTCAAGACCAGGACTTTCGACAGGCTGCGCAACTGCGGAAAGAACTGGATTGAGGAGCTGCCGGTGGTTCTTTGGTCGATCAGGACGACGCCAAATCGAGCCATTGGCCAGACACCTTTCGCTCTAGTCTATGGAGCAGAGGCAGTTCTCCCCACGGAACTCGTATACGGATCACCTCGAGTGCTCGCTTATGATGAGCTTGAGCAAGAGCAGTTGCGACAAGATAACGCGCTGCTCCTTGAGGAGGACCGTCTTCAGGCCGTTGTACGAGCTGCTCGATACCAGCAAGCTTTGCGCCGCTACCATAGCCGCAAAGTTAATGCCAGAAGTCTCGAGGAAGGCGACCTTGTTCTTCGACGCGTTCAGTCCGCCAAGAATTCCAACAAGTTGACGCCAAAGTGGGAAGGCCCTTACCGGGTGAAACGAGTCACTAGGCCTGGCGCTGTCCGCCTTGAGACCGAAGATGGCATTCCGGTGAGCAACTCCTGGAACATTGAACATCTTCGTAAGTTTCACCCGTAGGGCGCGGTTGCTGAAACCTGTTCCGGCAACCACCTTTCGTACAATTCTTGCCGATGTTGCATGTAATCCTTTGTACGAAGCCGGGCGCAGACCCCGTGCATAAGTAAAGCTCATGTGCTCCGCACATCTTGTCAATTTCATGCTTTCTACTTTGCATATGTTATCTGACACTTTGTGCAGCACCTACCCCCGGTAAGCAATAACGAGCCGTAAGGCTCCATATCTTTATTTTCTCTTCTTTCTCTTTCTCAAGGAAAGGAAGGTTCCCTCGCCCACAAGTTTGCTGGGGGGAAAGGAGAAGATAATGGTGTGGACCAAGCCTCGTTCGAGGAAGTTTTGCCTTACCGGGAAGCAAACGACAGAAAAGCTAAGTTGCTAAAGTTGGAGCAATCAGTTTTAAAATTTTTTAAGTTATCTTCCTCGAACGACCGTCCTTTGTATGGAAAACCTGTGCGCGGAGGAACCAACTCGTAGCTAGTTGCGCCCTTACTTTGTTTCGAGTCCGCTCAACAACTTAAGTGAGTTGCGACTAGTTGCGACAAGGTTTCTTGTCAGTAGCGACACCGCCAGCAGGCTGCTGACGTCCCGCACTCAGCGCTCGCGGCTAAGGTGCCTGCACCAACAAGTTCCCTAAAAGCGTAGGGAAAAAACATACAAAGGAAGGAATCAAGTAGAGGAAATAACATAGCAATCACTAGCCAAAATAGAATCATATTACAAGATAGCTTGTCGCAGCTCTAACAGATTGTTTTCATAACATGACCAGCAGCGACAAGAAAAAGAGAAAACGGGCGGCCTAACCTACGCGATCGCCCTCAACCCTCTTGATCCCGCTCACCTTGTCCACAATGGGTGCGACAAGGGTCTTGAGCGCTTCCAGATCAGCATCCGGCGGCAAGGTCCTGATGACGTTGGTGAGGTTGAGGCCAGGGTTGTGGAAGGCCACCTTCACCAGCACCTTTTGAAGAGCTCCCGCACAGATCTTGCGCGACTCATCGGCCAGCTGCTTTGGGATCTTCTCCCGGAGTCGCTCGAGGGCCGTCGCCACACCTTTGAAGAACAAGCTGAGCTTGGCGCTGGGTTGGAGGTGCTCATCGGAAGAATACCCGAGATCCTCCATCCCCAGCTACGCCAGCTCCTTGTCGATGGCTGCGGCAACATCCAGGAGACCCTCGGTCCAGTGCTCCACATTCTCCCTAAAAGTGTTCTGGGCAGCAGTAGCACTCGCCAGCAGCGCCTCGTCGGCCTTGATCTTCTCCTTCAAGGCCACCTCCTGCTCCCTGGCACCGTCCAGCGTCTCGGTCAAAGTAGCTAGCTTCAATTCAAGATCTGCGTTGGAGTCCTTGGCGGCGCTAAGCTCCTTGCTCCTCTCGGCGAGACGACCTTGCAGCTCGCCATGGCTGTAGGCGTCCTTCTCGCGCTCACACTTGAGCGCAGCAAGCTCCTCGCCGCTCACCTTGAGATCGGCCTCCAGCTGCGCCACCTTCGTCTCCAGCTCCTTCTTGGCGGCCTCGGCAGCTGCGGCAGCATCCTCTGCTTCCTTGAGAGCCCCGCCGAATGTTTGCTCGCGCGAGGCAAGCTCCTCCTCGTGGTTGTCAAGACTAACCTTCCGCTGCACCAACTCGCCTTCCCGCGCAGACAGCTTCTTGGCAGCAAGCCGCTGTTGCTCTTCAACTTCAGCCTTCTCGAGGAGGAAGGCTTTATGCTCCTCGACGAGTTTCTCCCGCTCCTCTGCCAGGGACCGGAGAGCTTCCTGGTTGAGGACCCGGAGCTCCTCCGCGCGCTTCTCGATGTCTACTCCCGCCCTCGCGACAAGCGCTTCTCAGGATACCAGCTTGGCCTGTCGGGCGCGGTAGAGCGACAGCAGCTTCCGCAGCAGCTGCTCCTCCTCAGGCTCGCCGCTACTGCTGCTCGGCGCGTCGACCAGCGTCATCCCAGCAGAGGCGAGCAACTCTTCATCAAAGACTTCTCCTTCGACCGGCGCCCTGGAGCTCGATGCCCAGGGGAGCTTGATGAATATGCCATCGCCGGCCTTCAAATAGGCGCCGGGCTGGGGCTCTTCGGAGCCTGACGCAGCAGCAGCGGCGGAGGGATCGGTGGTCGGCATAGCGCCTGACGCTCCTGCAGCCTCGGGGCCGTCAGTGCGATCGCCGGACCCCTCGCTAGCTTCTGTGGCGGCAGCTTTGGCGGCCTCCCCGCTGGCGAGATCATCAGCGCCGGCTTCTTCTTTGGTGACAGCGGCGTCGTCGGTATTGCCGCGCGCGTTCTCCTCGCCGGCGACCTCGGTTTCCATCGGCTCCGTGGTAGATGGACCTGACGACTGGAAAAGGAAGAAAAGTCAAGCAAATATTCAAAAAGAAAATCAGAAGAAGAAGAACCCAAGGGAAGTTTTCAAGCAAGAGGATTACCTGTACTAGGATCTACAGTCGTGGTCTCCGCCACGGGGGGGTCGCTGGTGTTGTCCCTTGCCGGAGAACTGTCCCTTGCCAGAAAATTCTCCCTTGCCGGAGAACGCTCCCTTGCCGGGGAATCCTCCCTTGGCGGTGTAGTCGAAGCAGAGGGCATGTTGAGAGCAGCTTCCGGGCACTCCTGGTGAGACTGCTCTGCTCCTACGCAAACCAATAGTCAGATGTCAGCAAAGAAAGAGCACCCACGCGTGCCTAACAGCAGGAAGTAAACCATATACTTATGCTGGGGGCTGCGTTGGGGGCTGCTTTGGGGAATAGTTGCCGGGTCCGGCAAGGTGGTCTCGGGCACACCCCCTGCTGTCGCGGTGGGTTCGTCCTCGATGACAATCACCGGGACCTTGGTTCTCTTCGCCGCTCTCTGGTCCAGAGTCCTGAAAAGGAATGGGTTCGGAGTAAAGCAAATCAGATACAAGAAAAAACAGCAAGAATTGAAGAACTACAAGTACAGCAAAGAATCTTACTCTTCCTCTTCCTCATCGGAGCTGAGCGCGGAGAGGTCGAAGTCCGGCCCACCCTCGGCGCGACAAGGCGGAGGAGTAGGTTCCCTTAGCCGCTTGGCGGGAGCAGAAGCGGTGGTCCAGGAGGGCCCCGCTCCAGTTGCCGCAGCGGCATGAGGTGCTCCCGCGGCAACAGTGCTTGCCACGGTGGAGCGCGTCGCGCTGCGCGGCGGCTGTTGACCCGTCTGCCGCCCCGCTACGTCTCTGGCCTTGCGGAGACGCCTTCTTGGTGGAGCTGGGGGCCCCGCTTGTAGCGAGCTGTCGGACGGTGAGAAAGAGGGGGAGTCGATCTTCAACGAGTCGCTCGCGCCCTCGGTGGGCTCGCTCGACTCAGCTTCAGGCTCAACAAGCTCTCCCTCGCTGGCAAGCTCCTCTCGCTCGGCAAGGCTTGCCGCCTCTGCTACCTCTGCCTCCTCCACGGTGAATCCAAACTCGCCGGCGGCAGCGGCTGCCGCCGCCTCTTCCAGCCTAGTGGCGATGCGCTGCATCTCCGCATCGGTGGTGTCGCGAGTAAGGCTCTTCTGTTCATCGGAGCGGACCGGCACTTCTACCAAGCCGTCAAAGAACTCCTGCATGACGTTGTCTATAGGCTCTTGCCAAGTTGGGACAATTCCATGCGAATCGCACAGCGGCATCATTGCACGGATGCGGTCGAGCGAGGAGTTGTTGCACAGCGGAACGACACACCTCGGCAACATGAACGCTTCGGGATGTTGAGGATCACGCTTGAACAGTTCCAGGAGCATCGCGTCCAGTTCCAGGACAGTGAAGTTGAAGTTGAGGCCCGGGCGCAGCCTCATGATATCCGCCGCATTCTGGAACTCCCAGGCGGGTCTCCTCCTCTCCTGCAGGGGGCGATGCGGCGGCGAAGAAAATCTGCGCCAACAGCGCCTACGGTGAGCCCGGCAAGCCTGAGGCGTAGGATCCGGGTGATGGAAATCTTCAGCCTATCGTCTTCCGGGGCCACGTTGCTCCAATCGTTGCCGCGCGCTATTGGGGGTTGGCGCTGGGCGGTAAATGGCCGCGGGTTCTCCTCGACAATCCAGCACCAGTCTGCTCTCCATTCCTCCCACTTGCTGCGGAGCTCTCCCTCCAGATAAGCTTCCTTCTTGCCAGCTCTCGAGATCCAGGCGATTCCGCCGGATAAGGGCTCCCCTCTCTCAACTCGGGGCATAAAGAAGTGGCGAAAAAGAGCTACATTTGGATAGACTCCGACAAAGTTTTTGCAGAGATGTGGGAAAACTGCCATGGTCAGAACGACATTGGGGGTGAAGTCAAGGAGGCGGAACCCGTAGGTGTTCATAATGTTGCAGAAAAATTCAGAGAAAGGCGGGCAGAGCCCGCAGTAGAAGAACAACGCGAAGAAGGGATATCCATTCGGAGCCAGTCCCGAAGTGGCAGCTGGGACTACCTTCGTGCGCGGATGCGCTCGCGTCTCTGTCGACTAGAAGAGGTAGTAATACTCCCTCAGCTCCTTCGCGGCGAGCTGAGGGGGGAAGGTTGCCCGCTCCTTTCGCAGCGCCACGAGCCGCTGCGCGTCGGCCGACTTCACAACCTTCCCGGCTTTCGGAGCCATGGCGGAGGTGGTGAGAGAGATCGACGGCGTTGGTGGTGCCGGTGGCGATGGGGGGCGGAGCGCGGCTCTCTTTCAGCTTTGGAAAGAAGGCGGGAGCGGCGAAGGTTTTTGAGATTGGAAATAGCAACCGGCGAGATGGGAGAAATGCCCCTGTTTACCCTGCTTATAAAGAGGGAGGGGGCGGGCGTTCCGTCTTTCCGAATAAAGAAACCACCCACGATCTCTCCCATGACGCCGCATTCGACGCGTGCCGTTCGAGGAGGGCGCGGTGGAAACAGAGTGAGATACGGCGTAACCCAGGCTGCGCGTGCCCATGCCCTGTTTTGGGCCTGGCCCAACAGTGCTCGGCACCGTGTGTGGCCCAGGCCCGGGGGCTCCTGTCGGTGTACTAGAGTAGGGGTACCCTAGTATCCCGAACTTGTGCACGGGCAGTTGCAGCACCCTGCGGCAAGGCTTGCCGGGTGACCGCCAAGGTCCTCTGTAGTTCCTTTGGAGCCATTCAAGAACAAAGTATTCAAGCCAAGAAGACAAGGCCCCGGCAAGAGGAGCTTGCCGGGAAGGCCAACCAAGGCATCTCGAGGAACTTGCCGCGACGCGCCACGCATCCCGGCGAGGCCCGGTGGGCGACAAGCTTCCGGACGCGACAAGACAATGACCGCGGCAAGGCGCTTGCCGCGGCAAACTACCACCTTGTACCCACGCTCCAGCACATCCACCAACGTGTCGCCCTGGGACCTTTCCAGGCGCGCGTGGCAAGAGGCTGTGCAGCCAGCGGTGCTCGGTGGCAAGCGACGCTAACAAGATTGCCATCATGGCAAGCGGTGGCGTCCCTGATGGTCCCTTTTTGCACTATTTGGGCGACGTAGACGGGCATTAAATGCCTTTGTCCCCTGCCGTCAGGGTTAGGTATGATACACTGTGCAGGTAGTTGTACCAACCGCAATTCCTTTTCCATTTTTACCCTTGTCTATGTTGCCACCTGTCGGAGACCCCTTTAGCATATAAAAGGAGGCCCATGCGCAACGTAGAGGGGGGTTCGAAGGCAGAAAAACACTCACGCTCGGTCTCGTTAGCAGCTAGTGTGTACTGTAGCACTCAGCGCTCCCGAGCAAGAACTCAATACACTCAGACATGCAGCAGTAGGAGTGTTATCTCTCCGGAGAGCTCCAAAGCTGGGTAAACTGCTCGTGTGCTTCGCCTCGATCCGCTCTTCGTGCGATCTCCGCCCCCCGCCGAACCGAAAGGGGCTCGGTCCGCCGGTCCTATAGGTGTTCGTGGATCAGTTTCCCCGACACAAGATAGCAAAGCCCTTGACTCAAAACTAATCTTTATTATATATACCTCAAGGACTCGATTATATAGAGAGGGATAAACACAAATCTCAAACCTAGATCATACTAAACTTCATTCTACTAGATCAAGATATAACCAAAGGATCGAACTAAGAAAAATGGTAAAGAGAGAAGTGCGATGGTGATACGATACTGGGGCACCTCCCCCAAGCTTGGCAGTTGCCAAGGGGAGTGCCCATACCCATGGGTTTATGTCTCTTTCTTCGGGGGTGGTGATGTTGGAGTTGTTGATGATGTAGGATTGCCGTCCATCTTCCAAGGCATAGGCTCACCATCATAGAAGGATGATCGAGTCTCAAGGATCCTCAAATCTGCAGCCAAACTCATCCTCTTGAATCTACATTCATACTCACAGTTTTGGTTTTGCAAGTCACAGATCTGGGCTTGGAGGTGCTCAATTTTCTCATGAAGCTTGAAGACGGTCTCCCCAATGTTCTTGGCATCCAGCTTGTGGTTGTTGGTGAACTCCGCGATCATCATGTGGTTGGCTTTGACTCCGCGTTCCACCATCCCTTGGCACTTGAAAACTTGTTGCTCCATTGCTTCGAGTCTTGTCTCCATGCTTCCGGTCCTCCTTGGTCCCTCAACATCGCGGATGTGCAGCACCCCTCACTCATCTCAATGGTTTGAGGGTGTTGCAGCACCTCCGCGAGGTAGGGGTTGATGACCTTCTAGAAAAACTTGTCCTTGGGGGCGCTTGAAGACGTCATGGCGATCTAGATCTGTCAGAAAAATAGCTTGAAACAAAAGCAGAGGATTTTGTCATGGTACGGTGGTCAAAACCTTCGGGACATTATATAATGAATTTTTACCGACCAAAAGAAGTACGTGCAACAAAACAGAGTCCGTATGGCACATGAGGTGGCCATGAGGCAGGGGCGCGCCCAGGGGGTAGAGCGCGCCCTCCACACTTGTGGACGCCTCGTGTCCTTTCTGGACTACTTATTATTTTCCTATTTTCTGAAATATTCCAAAACAGAGAAAATTTTCTATTAGAACTGTTTTGGAGTCGGATTACTTAACGTACCACCTACCTATTCCTTTTCGGAGTATGCAACATTCTGGAAAGTGTCCCTTATGTACTCCTACGGGGTTATGGTGTCAATAACATTGGTTTCAACATTTATGGGATTACCTGAGATATAATGTTTGTCTCTTTGACCGTTCACCACCTTCGGATTTGTGCCTTCGAAATTGTTCATTCTTATGGCACCGGAATGATAGACCTCCTCGATAATGTAAGAACTTTCCCATTTAGAGAGAAGTTTTCCAGCAAAAATCTTAAACGAGAGTTCTATAGGAAAACATAATCACCTACATTAAACTCACGCTTTTGTATCCTTTTGTCATGCCATCTTTTAACTTTTTCTTTAAACAGTTTGGCATTCTCATGGCCTGGGTTCTCCATTCATAAAGTGAGCTAATGTAAAATAGCCTCTTTTCACCGGCAAGTTTGAACTCATAATTGAGCTCTTTAATGGCCCAATATGCCTTATGTTCTAGTTCGAGAGGTAAGTGACATGATTTTCCATAAACCATTTTATACGGAGACATACCCATAGGATTTTTATATGCAGTTCTATAGGCCCATAATGCATCATCAAGTTTCTTGGACCAATTCTTTCTAGATCTATTAACAGTCTTTTGCAAAATTAATTTAAGCTCTCTATTACTCAATTCTACTTGACCACTAGACTGTGGATGGTATGGAGAAGCAATTCTATGATTAACATCATACTTAGCAAGCATTTTATGAAAAGCACCATGAATAAAATGTGAACCACCATCAGTCATTAAGTATCTAGGGACTCCAAACCTCGGAAAAAATAACTTCTTTAAGCATCTTAATAGAGGTGTTATGATGAACACTACTAGTTGGAATAGCTTCTAACCACTTAGTAACATAATCAACAGCAACTAAAATGTGTGTATATCCATTAGAGGAAGGAAAAGGTCCCATATAATCAAAGCCCCAAACATCAAATAGTTCAATAACAAGTGAATAGTTCATAGGAATTTCTTGACGTCTACTAATATTACCAACTCTTTGACATGCATCACAAGACAAGCAAAACTTATGGGCATCTTTGAAGAGAGTAGGCCAATAAAAATCGGATTGCAATACGTTATGTGCAGTTCTATCTCTAGCGTGGTGTCCTCCATATGCCTCGGAGTGACACTTGCATAGTATATGTTCCTATTGATGCTTAGGTACACAACGTCTAATAACACCATCTACTCCTTCTTTATAAAGGTGTGGGTCATCCCAGAAGTAATGTCTTAAATCATAGAAAAACATTTTCTTTTGCTAGTAAGTGAAACTAGGTGGTATAAATTTAGCAACAATGTAATTAGCATAATCAGCATACCATGGAGCAGTACGAGAAGCATGTATGACAGCTAATTGTTCATCAGGAAAGCTATCATCGATAGGTAGTGGGTCATCAAGAACATTCTCTAACCTAGACAAGTTGTCTGCAACGAGGTTCTCAGCTCCCTTTCTATCAATAATATGCAAATCAAATTCTTGTAGCAAGAGAACCCATCTAATAAGTCTAGGTTTAGCATCTTTCTTTTCCATAAGATATTTAATAGCAGCATGATCAGTGTGAACAGTTACATTGGAATCAACAATATAAGGTCTGAACTTATCACAAGCCAATACAACTGCTAAAAATTCTTTTTCAGTAGTAGCATAATTTCTCTGGGCACTGTCTAAGGTTTTACTTGCATACTGAATGCCATTTAATTTCTTATCAACTATTTGTCCTAGAACAACACCTATAGCACAATCACAAGCATCACACATGATTTCAAAGGGTAAATTCCAATCAGGTGGCTGAACAATAGGTGCAGAAATCAAAGCTTTCTTAAGTATTTCAAATGCTTCTACACAATCATCACCAAAAACAAATGGAACATCTTTTCGTAAGAGATTAGTCCAAGGCCTAGAAATTTTTGAGAAGTCTTTAATTGTAGCAACCCGACCCGAATGGATCAAGTCTCTGTGCTTTCGTGTCATCCCTGGATCGGTATGCTGACACGCACAGTACTCGAAGGATTTATAACAGAGGTAAATCACATGTATAAAATAACGTAGATACTATTACCTCAATCCAAAATATAGCGGAAGCAGCAAGGTTGTGGATTCCCATCAACACCAACGGCAAAGTTGAGTATAGGAAATCGTAACCCTAACGTATCACTTACTCGTCGTCTGAGAAGTCTGCAACATGAAAAGTTGCAGCCCGAAAACGGGTCAGCACATGGAATATGCTGGCAATGTAACACATAGAGAATAATGGAATGATAAGCCTATACTACATGCATATATGGCTGGTGGAAAAAGCTCTATGTTTATAAGGTTTTGCGAAAAGCCAATTTTTCCCTACTACAAAGGAATACATTTATTTAACTATCATGGTGGTTGTTAAACATTGAGAGTGGTTGACAGCATCCTCAATCCCAATTAAAAGTACTCATTAAAACCCAACAATATTAATTAGAGTAACATGTTGAGATTCACATGATATTCAAGTACTAGATACTCAAGATGTCCATAACCGGGGACACGGCTAATCATGATTAGTTTGTACACTCTGCAGAGGTTTGCGCACTTTTCCCCACAAGACTCGATCGCCTCCGTTTGGTTCCTCGCACTACATGGTGTTTGAGAAACGGATGACCCAGACACAGTCTTTCAGAAGCGCTAGCACCTTACATGTGGGTAGACCTGTACACCTACATCCCCTACATCTGCTAGCCTACCCGTAAGAGTTCGCACAACTTACTCCACTATGCCAGAGCCCATAATGGCTTGTGGCTGCACACGTAAGTTACTAGTATGAATTATCTTATGATCCCTTTGAGCCTGGGTGGCGGTCCAAAACAAAACAGGCAAGTCCTGATAGACATCAGGTGCCTCAATCCACCCAGATGTGTATTTAAGTTGCCACCTTAAATAAACCATTAAATTAACAATCTCACATCTGTCATGGAATACACTCACCCAATCCACGTCTACTAGCATAGCATCGCATAATAAGCAACGTAGAAGTAACTCCCAAAGGTTTCATAAGTAAAACAGGTAATAGGTACTACCTCAATCTACTTCCCAACCCACAATTTAATTAGATCCTAATCATGCAATGTTTGAGGATTGGTCTAATGCATAAAACTGGGTAGTAGAAAAGTATGATCAAGTGTTACTTGCCTGCAAATATGATGAAGATGATTCGCACTCAAAACTCTTGATAGTTCTACTCGTCATACTCCGGTAAATCTATCGTAAGCAATCAACAGTAACCACACATAAGCAATCACTCAAAAGATCGGAAAGAACGAAGAAAACGATTCTGAAAACATCAAAACCAAACAAATAACTCTTGCAACATAAAACAATTTCTAATAGTACCAAAATTATGTGAATTTGGCCTTATCAGAAAGTTTAGGTCAAGAGCTTCGATTTGCAAAAAGAATCAACTCAAACGGAGCTACGAAACTCAAGTTACGATCAAACGAAGTTTGAATACAAATCTGATCTAACTCAAATTTTAAATTATCAAAAACATGTTTGAGTTGTATTACTGGATAGAGGGGATCGTAACGAAGAAGTGGGCGTTGGTTTCGTTGGATTCCGACTTACGAGTAAAAAGTTATGAGCGTTTAAAGATTAGGGACTAAAAAAATAATACTACGGATAGGTCCCTGACGGAAATTAAAAATAAAAAGAAAAATCTATTGAGCGAACGCTCGCTAAACAAAACCGGCAAGAAAACCGATCTAGGGTTTCGGAAAGAAAACCGAAACGAAAAACCGATCTAGAAAAACGGAACGGAAACCGGAACGATTTACGAAAAACCGAACCGAGGAAAAGAAAAGGTGACGCGGCGCGGGGCTAGTACCTCGAAGAGGCGAGGGGCTCCGGCGGCGGCGGCGTTGGTTTGATGTGTTTGGAGGGGGGGGGTGCTTGGGTATTTATATTGGGGAGGGGAGGGGTTTTGCTTGGAGTAGGGGACAAGAATTAGAGTAGGATTAGGAATCCTAGGAATAAAAAAAACGGAATAACCAAACGGGATCAAATCTACTAGGATTTGTAAAAGAATATGAAACCTTGAGCGGCTCCCTTGCTCCCTGGTGCGCGCGTGCTAGCGATGGCCTTGTGGCCTTGGCCGGCCGGTGGCTTTGGCGGCTTGGGCCTTTGGCCCAAGGCGTTGTGGTTCCTTTTTTTTAAACAAAATTTCACAGAACAAAAATAAAAACAAAAAAATAATTAAAACTTTTATATAGGCATATAATATATCAAAATTTGCAGAAAAATATTTCCTACAAGATGAACATTATTTTAGCTTCAAATAAAATACACACAAATCCAAATAAAACAAAGAGTGTTTCAGCTCTAATAAAATCCAATAAAAATCATTTTAAAAATACCAAAATGACTTCAAATTAATTTCTCTCCAATTTTCTGATGTAGGGAATCATGTTACCCTATTTTCCATGTATTTTATTTTTGGAGGAAAATAATTTGAATAAAACTCAATTAACTCCAAATTGAAAATAAATTCAAAAGAACTTTGAATTTAATTCTTTGAAACTCCCAACTCATATTTCATATGTTTTGAAGAAGTCATTTTATCTTCGCTCGTGAAAATCATTGAGTTGCATAAAGTTTCAGAATTGGAAATATTTTCCAAATGAAACTCAAATATTTTCAACACCCCTTGTCATTTAAATAAATGGAAGAAGTCATGTCATCTTCTCTCCAGGGTTTTGTGATGAAAAGAATTTGAATTCCCGAAGATCATAAAGAAAAATGAAAGTTTGGGAAAGTCCTTTTATTCCCTCTCATCTAACTTCCAAAAAGTTTCGAATTCACTCACTTTCAGTCAATCAATCAAGCAATCAATCAAATCTATCTATTTGTTTATAACATTCCAAAATTTAGAATTTTGGGATGTTACAAACTACCACCCTTGAAATGAATCTCGTCCTCGAGATTCGAAGAGGCTAGAAAGAAATAGGTTAGGGTTTGGGGGTCTTCAAAATCCATCGATCATCTCCGGGGTCTCGGGTGCTACCACCCTTAGAAGCATGGTTACGGTTCCATCAAAACTCATATACTCCATCCTTATTACTGACAATATCGGTCTTCTCAGATCCTCTGGATAATTACTTCTCTGGGCTCTTTTGGCAGTGGCATAACCTTTTCCTCAATTCTTTTGTCCTTTCCTCTTGGTAAGGTTATCCTGAGACTAGGTCTTCATAGCTGACGGGGCTGGCGCCATTTCTAAACAACTATCGATATCTCTTGGTGGTCATCAATTTATGGTTTCTCCTGCAGGAAATGGGTCTGGGTTGAACCTCACCGTATGACCTACGGTTGGCAACAACTGCCGTGTACAGAGGAAAATGCTTATACCATTCTAAGGTTCAAACAAGGTCTTGATCGTCGTCTCTCTGCTATAGGTAAGTCACTCAGATTTACCATCCCACATAGCAAGGCGAATAATAAGAGTAAGTCGGTATGGTGATCAATCCATCCCACACCCAAATCATTACCTTGTATACGGTTTAGCGAATCTCGCATTCTAACACTCAGTCATCCTCATGAGCATTGCAGAATTTCTCTTGTCAACGAACCAAGTTCAGATAAATCCATTGATTCTGCAAGCCAATCAACATCTATCGTGTCTTCACAACTCTCAGGTTTTGCGTTACTCCTATAAAATCGTCGGTGGGTAAAGGCATATCCTCTTCCAAGGGTTTTCCTTCAGCAAGGGTGTGCTTGCTTCTTGGCAGGTCCTGGGGCCTGTGGGTTATGGCCCATCTCATCTCTTATAAACCTTGAACTCAACCTCTGGGCAACTGATCATTATCCCAACATCCAACTTCATAGCATATTTAATTCCATCCAATTGTACTGTCCTTCTTCCTTCTATTGGCACCAAACTAGGACATGATTACTCAGACTCATCATGGAATTTTTTTGATCCATATTTCCAACATCATACCTCCTTTATATCCAATAGTGAATTCATCTCTTCATCCTCGTGGGATGTCCCACATACCGAGATAAAAACTTATACTTAAGAAGTCCATACTCCACTTCATGGAACATCGTTATCCTTTCCAGGGTCAAGCGTCCTTACAGGGTACTACCACCCTTAAAATGTTCCAATATTCCATAGACCATATTTCTCATATCCTCGAAATTGGTCAACATCTTTCCTCATGGGGTAACTCATAAAATCCAAAGCAGTACCAACACTGCTAACTTTATTTAAATTATTACAATCATCTTGCTTTCCATTACATGTCTCAACTTAACACCTGAATATAAAAAAAACTCTCACTTCTACTACTCCATTTATTCTGTTACAGATTCAACTGTATATCATCAGTCTCCTTCTACTTCGGACAATCTCTTGCAAAGTGCCCTGCTACATTACAACGGAAACATATTACTTCTGACGGGTTTCGAGGTTTCCTCATGATCACATAGCCTCCTTGGGTCCTCGGCTTCCATTTTGGGCAAGTGTTGATATAGTGCCCTGACTCCTTGCATTTGTAACAGGTGACATGACTCAGGTCCTTCCTGGAATCCAATCTATTCCTCTTCCTGGACTTTTCGTTCCAATCAGGGCTTCTATTTCCTGTGGGTCATACTCTACTTCCTTTGTCGGGAATTCTATTAGATCTCCATTCAGACAATCTTGGGATATGTGTCCTTCTTCTCCACATGAATAGCATGACTTGGTTCGGGCTTTAATTGGTTCTTATTTGGGTGTGTCCTCCACCTCTTCCTTCATCACAGTTTCTTTTAAAATTTCCATTAGGGCTCCTTTCATTGCTTCTTTCTTCTACTGGATGGTTCTTTGTACCATGGGGTAAATGTGACACTGAGCAGGGTAGTGGGTAGTTCCTTCACACAAGAAACAAGTAATCTGTCTAGTTGGGCATTCTTCAGCTGGATGACTTCCTTCACAATTTGGGCATTCATCCTTGTGTTCGTTATGGGTGTGTCCTATTTCTCCACAGAGCTTGCATGCACAAGGGTTCTTCATAATATTTTCATAAGGCTCCAATTTCTGGGACACAAACTGAGACTTTGGCAAAGTCAACTTAAATTCCTTCCAAGTGGTTACTCCTTGCCATCCATTGATGGTTTGGTACATCCTCCACCAAGTAGCGGCACCTCTTTCAAAGCATTAAAGAGCATGCTGGGCCATATCCTTTCTGGGTACAGGGTTATTCTCCATGTGATCCTCCATGTTCTGAATCCATCGGTCCGTCTTCAATTGACTCATCGGTCCAGAAAATATAAGCTCTTCTCCATTCATCATCTATTGGGTCCAAGGGTTTTGGGGTGAGATAAGAGAGATAGACAGGGAGGGATACACACAATGCAAACAAATGTTTTGAAAAGACAGATTTTATTGTGGCTGTCGGAAAAACATCAAACAAATGACAGCTCACAATCGTCACATCTAACGTAGGTATGTAACAGGGGTTGGGTCTTCTAATGGTCTATAGATCTCAACGTCATCAAACTCTTCAAGTCTTGTTCATGTCTCCGATTGCTTCTTCCAATCGTGCTTGTCCTGCTCAAGTTCTTTTGCCAGATCACCTCTGTTGACGCGAAGTCTCTCGCAACGTCCTTTAATATTTCCGGAGTTGCATTCCAAACTTCTGGTTTCATCAACCTTGATATGAACGATGATCCTACTGTGCTTCAGTTCCTGACAAATCTTTGATGTCTCAAGGTTTTGCTCCTCAGCTTGTCTACTTTCAGTTTCAGGTTCCTGAATTCTTCATGAATTGCCTCCTTGCCAAATACGGCTTCATGCAGATCCATCTTAAACTCCTTGATGTAATACTCCAAATCATGGTGATACACCAGCTATGTTAAAACTGCATCTTTTGCTTATAGGTGCTTCATCAGCCTTCTACCATCCAATCATTCCATGCATATGCATGCTTAACTCAGCACGGTGACAATAGCATAAGCGGTGATAACATCATGGATAGCCGTGTTTCTGCTCTTTTCATTTCCATGAGTTATCTCTCCATAGTTGATATCTCCTGCCTTAGGGTTTTCCTGACAAAATTTGAGTTCTAAGGCTCCATATTCCGATCTTTCTCTGATACACCTTGATCTAGGAATTTTTCAGAGCCTTCAAATTCTCCTAGTCTTCGGAGTCTTCAACAGTTGTAGTTTCCATTTACACAGTAAAATCCTCTTCATTCCAAATGGTCTTAGTTGTACAATAACTTGTCTCCTTGGAGTGGTCTCATCAGTCAAATCTTCGAGTGGTCAAACGGGGAAAGGGGTATAGTCTCTCTAAAAGGGAATATTTGGATATGCTCAGAAGAGAAGAGAGGTAAAAGATTCTTTTGAAAAGAAAGTTGTAGAGAAAAATCTTTCCTATGGGCTTGCCAGTTTCTAGGGTCACGTCCTACAGTCAACATGTGCTCTGATACCATCTTGTAGCGACCCGACCCGAATGGATCAAGTCTCTGTGCTTTCGTGTCATCCCCAGATCGGTATGCTGACACACACAGTACTCGAAGGATTTATAACAGAGGTAAATCACATGTATAAAATAACGTAGATACTATTACCTCAATCCAAAATATAGCGGAAGCAGCAAGGTTGTGGATTCCCATCAACACCAACGGCAAAGTTGAGTATAGGAAATCGTAACCCTAACGTATCACTTACTCGTCGTCTGAGAAGTCTGCAACATGAAAAGTTGCAGCCCGAAAATGGGTCAGCACATGGAATATGCTGGCAATGTAACACATAGAGAATAATGGAATGATAAGCCTATACTACATGCATATATGGCTGGTGGAAAAAGCTCTATCTTTATAAGGTTTTGCGAAAAGCCAATTTTTCCCTACTACAACGGAATACATTTATTTAACCATAGTGGTGGTTGTTAAACATTGAGAATGGTTGACAGCATCCTCAATCCCAATTAAAAGTACTCATTAAAACCCAACAATATTAATTAGAGTAACATGTTGAGATTCATATGATATTCAAGTACTACATACTCAAGATGTCCATAACCGGGGACACGGCTAATCATGATTAGTTTGTACACTCTGCAGAGGTTTGCGCACTTTTTCCCACAAGACTCGATCGCCTCCGTTTGGTTCCTCGCACTACATGGTGTTTGAGAAACGGATGACCGAGACACAGTCTTTCAGAAGCGCTAGCACCTTACATGTGGGTAGACCTGTACACCTACATCCCCTACATCTGCTAGCCTACTCGTAAGAGTTCGCACAACTTACTCCACTATGCCAGAGCCCATAATGGCTTGTGGCTGCACACGTAAGTTACTAGTATGAATTATCTTATGATCCCTTTGAACCTGGGTGGCGGTCCAAAACAAAACAGGCAAGTCCTGATAGACATCAGGTGCCTCAATCCACCCAGATGTGTATTTAAGTTTCCACCTTAAATAAACCATTAAATTAACAATCTCACATCTGTCATGGAATACACTCACCCAATCCACGTCTACTAGCATAGCATAGCATAATAAGCAACGTAGAAGTAACTCCCAAAGGTTTCATAAGTAAAAAGGTAATAGGTACTACCTCAATCTACTTCCCAACCCACAATTTAATTAGATCCTAATCATGCAATGTTTGAGGATTGGTCTAATGCATAAAACTGGGTAGTAGAAAAGTATGATCAAGTGTTACTTGCCTGCAAATATGATGAAGATGATTCGCACTCAAAACTCTTGATAGTTCTACTCGTCACACTCCGGTAAATCTATCGTAAGCAATCAACAGTAACCACACATAAGCAATCACTCAAAAGATCGGAAAGAACGAAGAAAAGGATTCTGAAAACATCAAAACCAAACAAATAACTCTTGCAACATAAAACAATTTCTAATAGTACCAAAATTATGTGAATTTGGCCTTATCAGAAAGTTTAGGTCAAGAGCTTCGATTTGCAAAAAGAATCAACTCAAACGGAGCTACGAAACTCAAGTTACGATCAAACGAAGTTTGAATACAAATCTGATCTAATTCAAATTTTAAATTATCAAAAACATGTTTGAGTTGTATTACTGGATAGAGGGGATCGTAACGAAGAAGTGGGCGTTGGTTTCGTTCGATTCCGACTTACGAGTAAAAAGTTATGAGCGTTTGAAGATTAGGGACTAAAAAAATAACACTACGGATAGGTCCCTGACAGAAATTAAAAATAACGCTCGCTAAACAAAACCGGAAAGAAAAACCGGCAAGAAAACCGATCTAGGGTTTCGGAAAGAAAACCGAAACGAAAAACCGATCTAGAAAAACGGAACGGAAACCGAAGCGATTTACGAAAAACCGAACCGAGGAAAAGAAAAGGTGACGCGGCGCG
>NC_041393.1:209134211-209191253 GCF_002162155.2 Triticum dicoccoides
GCGGCGTTGGTTTGATGTGTTTGGAGGGGGGGGGGTGCTTGGGTATTTATATTGGGGAGGGGAGGGGTTTTGCTTGGAGTAGGGGACAAGAATTAGAGTAGGATTAGGAATCCTAGGAATAAAAAAAACGGAATAACCAAACGGGATCAAATCTACTAGGATTTGTAAAAGAATATGAAACCTTGAGCGGCTCCCTTGCTCCCTGGTGCGCGCGTGCTAGCGATGGCCTTGTGGCCTTGGCCGGCCGGTGGCTTTGGCGGCTTGGGCCTTTGGCCCAAGGCGCTGTGGTTCCTTTTTTTTTAAACAAATTTTCACAGAACAAAAATAAAAACAAAAAAATAATTAAAACTTTTATATAGGCATATAATATATCAAAATTTGCAGAAAAATATTTCCTACAAGATGAACATTATTTTAGCTTCAAATAGAATACACACAAATCCAAATAAAACAAAGAGTGTTTCAGCTCTAATAAAATCGAATAAAAATCATTTTAAAAATACCAAAATGACTTTAAATTAATTTCTCTCCAATTTTCTGATGTAGGGAATCATGTTACCCTATTTTCCATGTATTTTATTTTTGGAGGAAAATAATTTGAATAAAACTCAATTAACTCCAAATTGAAAATAAATTCAAAAGAACTTTGAATTTAATTCTTTGAAACTCCCAACTCATATTTCATATGTTTTGAAGAAGTCATTTTATCTTCGCTCGTGAAAATCATTGAGTTGCATAAAGTTTCAGAATTGGAAATATTTTCCAAATGAAACTCAAATATTTTCAACACCCCTTGTCATTTAAATAAATGGAAGAAGTCATGTCATCTTCTCTCCAGGGTTTTGTGATGAAAAGAATTTGAATTCCCGAAGATCATAAAAGAAAAATGAAAGTTTGGGAAAGTCCTTTTATTCCCTCTCATCTAACTTTCAAAAAGTTTCGAATTCACTCACTTTCAGTCAATCAATCAAGCAATCAATCAAATCTATCTATTTGTTTATAACATTCCAAAATTTAGAATTTTGGGATGTTACATTAATGAACATCCTATAAAAACCGGCATGACCAAGGAAACTTCTTATACCTTTGATGTCCTTGGGACACAACATCTTTTCAATAGCATCAACTTTAGCTTTATCAACTTCAATACCTCTTTCAGAAATCTTGTGCCCCAAGACAATACCTTCATTAACCATCAGTGGCACTTCTCCCAATTCAAGACAAAATTAGTTTCTTCTCATCTCTGCAAGACTCGATCAAGGTTGCTTAAGCAATCATCAAAAGAAGTTCCATACACGGAGAAATCGTCCATGAAAACCTCAACAATCTTTTCACGGAAGTCCAAAAATATAGCAGTCATACATCTTTGAAAGATAGCAGGTGCATTACATAAACCAAAAGGCATACGTCTATAAGAAAAGGTACCGAAAGGTCAAGTAAAAGTGGTCTTATCCTGATCCTCTTTTGACACAGGTATTTGTGAGAAACCAGAATAACCATCTAGAAAGCAAAAATGTGTATGTTTGGGTAATCTTTCTAGCGTTTGATCAATAAAAGGTAAAGGGTAATGATCTTTTCTAGTAGCTTTATTCAATTTGCGGAAATCAATTACCATTCTATAACCTGTAATAATTCTTTGTGGGATCAATTCGTCTTTATCATTAGGAACAATAATAATACCTCCCTTCTTAGGGACACAATGAACGGGACTTACCCACTGACTATCAGCAACATGATAAATTATACCTGCCTCCAGAAGCTTTAGTATTTCATTTCTTACCACTTCTTTCATCTTAGGGTTTAACCATCGTTGGTGCTCAGCAACTGGTTTAGCGTCTTTCTCCAATTTTATTTTGTGCTGGCATAGAGTGGGACTAACGCCCTTAAGATCATCAAGAGTATATCCAATAGCAGCACAATGCTTCTTCAGATTTTACAATAATTTCTCTTCTTCCTGCTCTAAAAGGTTAGCACTAATAATAACAGGATATATCTTATTTTCATCAAGATAAGCATATTTGAGAGTATCAAGTAAAGGTTTAAGTTCAAACACGGGATCACCCTTGGGTGGAGGAGGATCCCCTAGGATTTCAACAGGCAAATTGTGTTTCAAAATAAGTCCCTATTTAAACAATACTTCATCTATTTCCCTTCTTTCATTCATAAACATATCATTTTCATGGTCTAGCAAATATTGTTCTAAAGGATCATTAGGAGGCACGACAATAGAAGCAAGACCAATAATTTCATCTTTACTAGGCAATTCTTTATCATGGGGTTTGTCTACGGAATTTAGCAAAATTAAAATCATGAGACATATCCCCTAAACCAACAGTAACAATATCCTTTTCGCAGTCTATCTTAGCATTAACAGTATTCAAGAAGGGTCTACCAAATATAATGGGACAAAAGTCATCTTGTGGGGAACCAAGAACAAGAAAATCAGTAGGATATTTCATTTTCCCACACAAGACTTCAATATCTCTAACAATCCCAATTGGTTAATATTATATCTATTGGCAAGCTTAATAGTAACATCAATACCTTCTATTTCAGCGGCTGCGATATCATGCATAATTTCTTAGTATAAGGAATGAGGTATTGCACTTGCACTAGCACCCATATCACACAAGCCATGATAACAATGATCTGCTATTTTAACAGAAACAACAGACATTCCAACAACATATCTATGTTTATTTTTAGTATTGGGTCTAGCAATTCTAGCAGCTTCATCACAAAAGTAAATAGCATGCCCATCAATATTATCGACCAAGAGATCCTTAACCATAGCAATACTAGGTTCAACTTTAATTTGCTAACGTGGTGTACGTGTTCTATCATTACTCTTACGAACCACAGTTGAAGCTTTAGCATGATCCTTTATTCTAAAAGGGAGAGGTGGTTTCTCAATATAAGATGTAGGAACAATAGGATCAACATTATAAGTGATAGTCTTTTCTTCAACTTTAATAAGTTCTACTACTTTTACTTCAACGGGAGGATGATATTTAAACCACTTCTCTTTAGGAAGATCAACATGAGTAGCAAATTATTCACAAAAAGAAGCTACTATCTCACAGTCAAGTCCATATTTAGTGCTAAATTCACGAAAATCACCGGTATCCATAAAAGATTTAACACAATCAAACTTAGGTGCTATACCTGACTCCTTACCTTCATCGAGCTCCCAATCTTTAGAGTTGCATTTAATTCTTTCCAATAAATCCCATCTGAATTCAATAGTCCTCATCATAAAAGAACTGGTACAAGAAGTATCGAGCATTAAGCGATTATTGAGAGAAAGTCGAGCATAAAAAATTTGAATATTAATTTCTCTTGAGAGCTCATGATTGGGGCATGAATATAACATTGATTTAAGCCTCCCCCAGGCTTGAGCGATACTTTCTCCTTCGCGAGGCCAAAAATTATATATATAATTGCGATCATGATGAACCAGATACATAGGATAAAACTTCTGTTGAAATTAAGTTTCAATCGGTTGTAGTTTCATGATCCAATATCATCACATAGCCTAAACCATGTCAATGACTTTCCCTTCAAAGATAAAGGGAAGACCTTCTTCTTGATAACATCCTCGGGCATACCTGCAAGCTTAAATAATCCACAAACTTCATCCACATAGATTAGGTGCATATCGGGATGTTATGTTCCATCCCCTATAAAAGGATTAGCTAGCAGTTTCTCTATCATACTCGAAGGAATTTCAAAGTAAATATTTTCAGTAGGTTCAGTAGGTTGAGGAGCAACTCTTTGCTCTACTGGTCGGGGTGAAGATACCCTGAACAAGCCCCTCAAAGGATTATGTTCCATAGTAACAAGTGACATTAAATTTCAGCACACTATATAAATTTTTCCTTACCAATTTCCACTTACCAAAGGCACTTCACTCCCCGGCAACGGCGCCAGAAAAGAGTCTTGATGACCCACAAGTGTAGCATTAAACATATGGATCCAAATCAGCCCCTTACGAAGCAACGGATAAACTAGGGTTTAAGCTTCTATCATTCTAGCAACCCATCATCTACTTATTAGTTCCCAATGCCTTCCTCTAGGCCCAAAAAATGGTGAAGTGTCATGTAGTCGCTATTCACATAACACCACTAGAGGAGAGACAACATACATCTCATCAAAATACCGAATGAATACCAAATTCACATGACTACTTATAACAAGACTTCTCCCATGTCCTCAGGAACAAACGTAACTACTCACAAATCATATTCATGTTCATAATCATAGGGGTATTAATATGCATAAAGGATCTGAACATATGATCTTCCACTGAATAAACCAACTAGCATCAACTAAAAGGAGTAATCAACAGTAGTAGCAACCCACAGGTATCAATCTGAGATTTTGAGACAAAGATTGGACACAAGAGATGAACTAGGGTTTGTGAGGAGATCGTGCTGGTGAAGATGTTGATGGAGATTGACCCCCTCCCGATGAGAGGATAGATGGTGATGACGATGGTGACGATTTCCCCCTCTCGGAGGGATGATTCCTCGGCAGAACAGCTCCGCCGGAGCCCTAGATTGGTTCCGCCAAGGTTCCTCCTCGAGACGGCGGTGCTTTGTCCCGAAAGCTTCCTTATAATTTTTTACAGGGCAAAAGACACCTTATACCAGAAGATGGGCATCGGGGGGCTTCCAGGTGGCCCATGAGGCAGGGCGTGCGCCCAGGGGGTAGGGCGCGCCCCCACCCTGGTGGACAGTGGGTGGCCCCCCTCTGGTGCTTTCTTCGCCCAATATTTTTAATATATTCCAAAACAGAATTTCATGGAGTTTTAGGACTTTTGGAGTTGTGCAGAATAGGTCTCTAATATTTTGCTCCTTTTCCAGCCCAGAATCCAGTTGCCGGCATTCTCCCTCTTCATGTAAACCTTGTAAAATAAGAGAGAGAAGGCATAAGTTTTGTGACATAATGTGTAGTAACAGGCAATATTGCAATAAATATCGATATAAAAGCATGTTGCAAAATGGACAGCTGGCCCCTTGCGCTTTACGCCCTTGGCCTTGGCCTTCTTGTGTTCTGTGTCTGTGTCGGGGAGCTCGAGGAGGGAGAGGCGTCCCTCCTCAGCCCTCGCGCACTTGTTCGCCATGTTGAACATCTCCAGGGTTGTGCAGAGGTCTTCATGAATGTCGAGCTCCTCCTTCATCTTGATGTCACGGACGCCATCAGTGAACGCTGAGATGATGGCCTCGTTCGACACCTTGGGGATCTTGAGGTGAACGTTGCTGAAGCGTTGCATGTACTTTTGCAGGGTCTCCCCTGGCTGCTGCTTGATGCGTCGGAGTTCACCCGCGGCCGGCGGGCGGTCACGAGTGCCCTGGAAGTTGGCGATGAAGCGCTCGCGTATCTCATCCCAGGACGAGACGAACCCCACGGGGAGATTCCCAGGAGCGCGCGCCATCCTTGAGGGCCATGGGGAACTAGTTCGCCATGATTTTCTCATCGCCGCTGGCCGCCTTGATGCTCAGTTCGTAGAGTTGCAGGAACTGGGTGGGGTCGGTGGTGTTGTCGTAGCATGGGGGCAGGTCAGGCTTGAACTTGCCCCGCCAGACGATGTTGCAAACCTCCGGGGTGAACGCGCGGCACCCTGCCGTAGTCACAGGAGCTCGCCGGGGCGGTGGAGCATGGTCTTGGCGCTTGCGTGCCGCCACCATCACAGGCGACACACGGTCTTGTCGTGGAGGTGCTGGAAGCGCACGTGCATCTTCTTGGGGCTGCTGCACCACTTGGCAGCTCGCTTCTTCGCACGCATGCGCTTGGTGCGACGGTTCGCGCCGTGGCGCTACCTGCCTTGGTTCAATGATGGCGCCCTGGGCAGGAGGTGGTGGAGGTGCCCCGTGAGCCATGTCGCCCGCAGCAGGCAGCTGCTGGGGTAGTGAGCGGGCTGGCGCAGCAGAGTCTCCGGCGGCGCTGACAAGCTCGACGATGCGTTCGAGCCACTCCTCATAGAACTCATCGACTGGGTGGTAGAGAAGGAGCTCCCGCGCCATGAGCAAAGCAACTTGCACGTTCTCCGGGCAGCAACGCGCGTGGGAGGACAAAGCGGCCAGAGTCAGCGACGGAGTGGCGATGCACCCGTCGCGGTGCATCAGGGGGTGCTGCGATGAAGCCTGCTGCTCATGGCCAGCTGGGCCCATGGCGGCGTCGACCGCCGGTGATGGAGGACGACGAGGACAGGCATCTCCTGCTGGTGCCATCTGAGGGACGTGGGCAAAAACCGCAGCCTAGCACTCAGCGCGAGCCCAGCGTGCATCGGCCATGGAAGCATCGGAGTAGCGGTTGATCGATCGACGGAGGAGAAGATCTGATGCACCCCTACCTGGCACGCCAAATGTCAGATTTCGGGATCCACAAACCCTTGATAAGTTCGAACTCTGTAGTGCGTGCGGAGATCTCAACCTAACCATCCTGCCTACTCGCGACTCTCAAAGCCTAGCGCGTCGAGCTCATAGGGACAAAGAGACACATCAGTTTATCCTGGTTCTGGCCACCTTGCGGTGTAATACCCTACTCCAGCTTTGTGGTGGATTGCCTCGATGGGCCGAGGATGAACTAGTACAATGGATGAACAGCCTCAGGAGGTGAGGCGTTCTTGAGCTTGGGTGAGCTGGTGAAGGACGAATGGCTTCGCTCTGTTCGGATTGGATCCCCTTCTATGGTGGTGGCTAAGTCCTATTTATAGTGGCCTTGGTCCTCTTCCCAAATGTTGGCGGAAAGGGATCCCAGAACGGCGGATTTGAAGGGGGAAAAGAAGTACATCCTATCCTGACTAAAGTGGTCCTCACATGCGAAAAGTCTGTGGTCGTGACGCTGCGGTGGGCTTGGCAATGACCTCCGTCGTGCTGTCCTGGCGGTCTTGGTCTTGTTGCACCAGAATGGAAACCTTTGGCTGATCCCTTGGGACTCCTCGCCTGCTGCTTGCCTCCTTTGCACCAAAGAAGAAACTGGTACTCTGCACCCACTGGCGCCCGCCTGGCCTTGGTCGTCATGGCTCACGTTAGCTGAGCCTCGTGAGGTGCACCTTGCATAGAAGTCTCCGCTCCTCGGGAGCCATCCTGAGGAGGTCGATCCCCTTAGAGATCTTGGTGTCATCCACCTCGCGAGGCATGGCCCCTCACGAGGGTCTTGAGTTGTTGTAGCTGAAGCTGAGCCGTACCAGGCCATCGATGGAGCCATGCAGTGGGCCGCAGGCAGGCAAGTCTGGGTACCCCCGTATCCAGAACACCGACAGTGATATTAGAGTCATGCTAGTACTGAATTTTGGAACTAAAATAATACTTGTGTTAAGGTTTGCTGTAGCATGCATGTATGGTCTTCTAGTTATGTGATGAAGTTGGAGTGCAATTTATTCTTGATTGTCTTCCTTTATGTGAAAGTCGGGAGCGTGCAATGGTTAACTCCTACCAACCTCTCCCGTAGGAGCATGTGTAGTAGGACTTTGTGATACATCCATTTTGTATCATGCTTTTATATTGATACTTATTGCATTATGGGTTGTTATTAGACATTATAGCACAATACTTACGCCTTTTCTCTCTTATTTTACAAGGTTTACATGTAGAGGGAGAATGTCGGCAGCTGGAATTCTGGACTTGAAAAGGAGCAAATATTAGAGACATATTCTGCACAACTCCAAAAGTCTTGAAACTTCATGAAGAGTCATTTTGAAATTAATAAAAAATATTAGGCGAAGAAAGCACCAGAGGGGGCCACCAGCCATCCACAAGGGTGGGGGTGCGCCCTACCCCCTGGGTGCGCCCCTGCCTTCACTACAAAAAAAAGACACATCCGTGACATTTTGGGCTGAACGAAATTTTTTCTGTCATACTTATGACACTTCTATGATGATAATTGTGACAAAACCCGGTATCATCATAGATGTGGTCGGCTCCTACTTCTTTGACAAAAAATCATGACAGAAAATGGGCTTTTCGTCCTGGGCGGGCCGGAGACCCAGTTGCATGACATTCTTTGGGCCGTCCATGACGGAAAAAACTGTGGTAGAAGCGAGGGCGAGGAAAATTTTGAGGAGTTCCCGGTTACGGTGGGTGGTCGGGGGCTGAGGGATGCATGTTTCTCTCGGACACGTACGCGCGTGTGTGTGAGGCGTTGGCTCTAACTGAACCCGAGCGATGCGTTGGGCTCTAACTGAACCCGAGCGATTGCACTGCAGGCTACGCGTTACTGAACCCGAGAGATCGAGCGATTCCTTCGCTACTGCTGCTAACTGAAGCCGATCGAAGCTGCCTCTGGATGAACAGCAAGCGTTGCGGGGGGAGGGGGGTTGGATGGACAATGAGCGGTGGGAGTGGATGAACAGGACCCGTGGCGTTGCCTCTGGATGAACAGGACCCCGATCGATCGAGCCGGTTGGGGCTCGATGAACAGGACCCTATGGAGGGCTGGATGAATAGGACGACCCCGTGGAGGGCTGGATGAAAAGTAGACAAAGGAGGGGTGGATGAACAGTAGCCCGTGGAGGGGTGGTTGAATAGGAGCCCGTGGAGAGGGGTGGTTGAACAGTAGCCGGTGGAGTAGCGCGTGGTGGAGCCTGGATGAACAGGAGCCCGTGGATGAATAGTCGCAAGTGGAGGCTGGAGGAGGTCGACGGTTGATGAACAGTAGCCCATGGAGGCTGGAGGAGGTCGACGGTGGAGATGAACAGTATCCCGTGGAGTCCCGTTTTGCGGTAAGCCACACCCCTCCCGATGAACAGGACCCCCGTTTCCACCTAGTGCTCCAACACAAGTTTGTTTCGTCCGTTTTGCGGTACGCCACACCCCTCCCGATCAACAGGACCCCCGTTTAAACCGTAGGAGGTCCGTTTTCTCCGTTTTGCAGTACGCCAGACCCCTCCTGATGAACAGGATCTTGTTTCGAACGTGGCCAGTCGAACACAAGGACGTTTCCTCCGTTCTGCGGTACGCCAGGCCTCGTTTACATCACTTGTTCCGTCCAAACCCTCCCGATGAACACGGCGACGCATTCCGTTCCGACCTAGCCGGTTGGCTCCCCATGAACACGACGACGATGCTATTTCTCCGTTCCGACCCATCCATGTACACGAGCCCTGGCCGTACGTATATATGCGCGAGTAGGCGTTCGAGACCCCGCCTGTATGTACGTACGTGGTCGTATTTTCTTTCTTGCACACTGGCCGCTGTACGTTCGTGTACATGCTACGTGCGTGCCTCTACTACGACACGTGCGCGCCTCTGCATCGACCCGTATATATGTACGTACATGTTCCCAATCAGAATGACAACGCTACATATGCTTTGACCAGGTGGGTCCCGAATGTCAGGCACTTCCTTGTGTGCGAAGATGTAGCTGGTGGGTCCCAGCAGTCAGGGGGCGAATCGTTTTTTTTTTTTGCCCGAACGCACTTCCTTGCGTGCGAAGATGTAGCTAGTGGGTCCCAGCAGTCAGGGGGAAACGTTTTTTTAATGAAATACGGTGGCCCATCTAGTGGGTCCCCGCTGTCAGGTGGAGGAATAATTATTTTGCATGTAATAAGGAGGCACTTCCTTGCTGCGGCCATGGACCCAGATGTTAGCCTCTCCACGTACAGTCCACGTCCGATGGAAGCCGTTCCTTGACCAAGTTTACCACGCCGCGCCGAGAGCACCAGGGCGGTGGACGACGGCGAGGCCTAGGAAGCGGACGACGCGGAGCCGGGGAAGATGCGACAGTGGATGCCCACGCATAGAGAAGTATGTGGGTTCACTGGTTCGCTGTGGTGTGAGGCTGTCGTCGCCGCAGAATAACAGGGGGTGTGGGTGAGTAGAGGGATGGCCTGGCCAGCGGTGGGAGTAGTAGGGGGCGGTGAGGGCTTCGCTGCATCGCAGCCGGCCACGGGAGGTAGGAGCACGAGGCACGACCGGCGCTGGTTTGGGCGGCTGGAGCAAGAAGAGCAGAGGTTGAAGAAGCACTACGGCCGTTGGATGGACATCGTACGGTCACTCGAGCTAGAATCGTGCATATTGACTAAGTTGACAAAGCCCTCCATCCCCGTCAACTTAGTAGGCCCACAAGTCAGCCTGCCACTATACTGGGTCGCACCTAGCAGGGGGAGTATTCATTTTTTTTGTGCGTAATAAGGAGGCACTTCCTTGTGTGCGAAGATATAGCTGGTGGGTCCAAGCTATCAGCGGCAGTAATGTTTTTTCGCGAAATACAGAGGCCCTTTCGGTGGGTCCCAGATGTCAGGTGGAGGAATCATTATTTTGCGCATAATAAGGAGGTATTTCCTTGCATGCGGTCGTGGACCCAGCTGTCAGCCTCTCCACGTACAGTCCACTTCAAATGCATGTCGGTCGTTGACCATGTTGACCAGGCCGCGCCAAGAGCAACATGGCGGTGGACGACGGCGAGGCCTAGGAAGGGAACAAGATGGAGGCAGAAAAGACTCGGCAGTTGTTTCCCACGCGGAGGGGTGTACGACTGTATGAGGGTTTATTTGTTCGTCTGCCGTCGCCGGAGAATAACAATAGGTGTGGGTGAGTAGAGGGATGGCTTGGCCAGCGATGGGAGTACGGTGGGGCGGTGAGGCCTGCGCGGCAGCACAGCCGGCCGCGTGGAGGAGGGAGCAGGCAGTCCTGCTGGTGCTTGTTTGAGCGGCTAGAGCAGGAAGAGCAGAGATTGAAGAAGCACGACGACCGTTGGATGGAAATCCAACAGTCACTACTTGTGCGTCAACCTTTTTTCGGAAAGCCTCAAATCTGTGGAAAACAGGATACAACCCATTTGCCATTATTTCTAATAATTTACAGCCCATTAGCTAATTCTTAAGGTTTTTTTGGAGCCCATATTCTTTTTGTTAGCATTACAACCCATATTGTAGCCACGGTTCAAAAATTATACGAAATTTTGCATATTTCGATGCTGTCCGATGTTTTTAATCCCTAAATTTCGAGTCACATTCAAACTGATTTTAAAAATAAATGTATATCAATATAAAATCCAACAAATTGTCCACGCATAAAAATCAATGCAATTTAAAATCTCGAAATGAAAAAAAGAAAATTGAAACTAATTGCCGGTTTGATGTGTTTTAAAAATGTAAAACCCATTTCTCATTACTGATAGGCCATTTTCTCAGCCAACTGAATGAAGCTCTCCTCGTCTTGAAAGATTTGCAGCCCAACAGGCCTGACAAAGCGATTTACTTGGCAAATCACAAAAAAACTGGGCTGTGGCCGTGGACCCAGCTCCGGCCGTGGACCCAGCTGTCAGCCTCTCCACATACAGTACTCTTTCAATGGAAGTCGGTCATTGACCACATTGACCACGCCGCGCCGAGAGCACCAAGGCGGTGGACGACGGTGAGGCCTAGGAAGGGGAAGATACGGAGCCGGGGAAGACGCGACAGTGGATGCCCACGTGGAGAGGAGTACGAGGGTTCACTGGTTCGGCTGTGGCGTGAGGCTGCCGTCACAGCGGAATAACAGGGGGTGTGGGTGAGTAGAGGGATGCCCTGAGCCAGCGGTGGGAGTAGTAGGGGGCGGTGAGGCTGCCACGGCATCACATCCGGCCACGAGAGACAGGAGCACGCGGCACGACCGGCGCTGCTTTGGGCGGCTGGAGCAAGAAGACCAGAGGTTGAAGAAGCACTACGGCCGTTGGATGGACATCATACGGTCACTGGAGCTAGAATTGTTCATATTGACTAAGTTGACAAAGGCCTCCGTCCCCGTCAACTTAGTAGGCCCACAAGTCAGCCACCCAATATGATGGGTCCCAGCTAGCAGGGGGTATTCATTTTTTTGTGCTTAATAAGGAGGCACTTCCTTGCGTGCGAAGATATAACTGGTGGGTCTGACCTGTCAGCGGGGGGGATGTTTTTTCCTGAAATACAGAAGCCCTTCCCACGTACAGTCCACGTACAGTGCATAATAAGGAGGAACTTTCCTTACATGCCACCATGGACCTCGTGAGTCCCAGTCGTCAGGCTCTCCACGTACAGTCCTCTTCCGATGACTCTCATATGTTGACCACACCGCGCCGAGCGCACCGAGGTGGTGGACGACGGCGAGGCCCCAGACTGGACTGACCCGGAGGTGGGGAAGACACGGCAGTGGAGTCACAGACGGAGAGGAGTGGGAAACTTGACTGGTTCGGGTGCGGGGTGGGCCTACACTCGGCAGAAAATAATAGGAGGTGCGGAGTGGAGGGATGCCCTGGCCGTCGGCGCGGTAGCGTTTCGGTGAGGAGCGCAAAACAACACCGTTGGACGTCGAAAGCTGGAGCAGGCGGTCCCGGCAGCGCCGGGAGAAGAAGACGAGAGATTTAAGAAGAATGCCGACTGTTGGATGTAAATCCAACGCCCTCTTAGGCTTCGACCTACTGGCCCACATGTCAGCCAGTCCATTTGTTTTTTAGTCCGTTTGGTGGGTTGGGTGAAACAATGATGTAGCATCTCAGCCCATCTATATATGGTAGAATTTAAATCCCGTTTGCATGTTTCTCGAAATCCGCGGACTTGCTGGGCTAGGTGAAAATATCATGTTGGGCTAGACGGAGAAATGTTATAAAAACATAAATACATGATTGCACATCTATTAGTGCATTGGTCAGTAAAATCTTTGCAAGCTTATGTACGCAATCACTAGGAGTTAACTTGCCAAGTTATATATAAACAATTATTATTATTATTTTGTAAGAACTTTCAACTTATGAAATAAAATATCATTTAAATTTGATGAGTTAATAGTACATGGGGTATTATTATTTTTAGGCTAGACGTGGGACAGTTGAGTTGGTTCTAGGGAAAAGTACTAGGAGAAAACTCAGTTTACATCAAAAAAGAAAGTGGGAGAAATTTCAGAGACCTGCTGGGTCCACCTAAGGAGGGGAATATGTTGGGAGGAAGGATATTCAAAGCACGACAGCCGAGTGAACTAGTTTTTTTTAACGGACAAGTGAACTAGTTACATACATAAGCAAATAGCCACTAAAAAAGCAATCAGGTTAATGGGTTCTTGAAAGAAATATTTCCGACAAAAGAGATAATTACGACACATAGGCTAATGCATGAAACACTCAGATGATAAAGGTTCTTATAAACAGATAAAGTACAACATCTAGACCTTCCTGGCACGCTTGATAATGATGGTGCGGTTTTCCGTGTACTCGTCGGTTACGGGAACTAGACACGCCTGAGGGAGTCCTGGATAAGGGGGTATCCGGACAGCCGGACTGTATACATTGTCCGGACTATAGAAGCGTCAAGATACAAGACTCAAGACTTCGGCTCGTGTCCGGATGGGACTCTCCTTTGCGTGGAAGACAAGCTTGGCGAACCGGATATTATATTTCCTTCCTTGTAACCGACTCCATGTAACCCCTAGCTCTCCGGTGTCTATATAAACCGGAGAGGATGGTCCTTAGAAGGCCGATAACAATTACAATCATACCATCATAGGCTAGCTCTTAGGGTTTAGCCTCTACGATCTCGTGGTAGATCTACTCTTGTATTCCACATATCTTCAATATTAATCAAGCAGGAAGTAGGGTTTTACCTCCATCGAGAGGGCCCGAACCTGGATAAACATTGTGTCCCTTGCTTCCTGTTACCATCAGCCTAAGACGCACAGATCGGGACCCCCTACCCGAGATCCGCCGGTTTTGACACCAACATTGGTTCTTTCATTGAGAGTTCCTCTGTGTCGTCGCTTAGAGGCTTGATGGCGTCTTCAGTCGTCAACAACACGGTCCAGGGTGAGACTTTTCTCCCCGGATAGATCTTTGTGTTCGGCGGCTTCACACCGCGGGCCAATTCGCTTGGCCAGTTGGAGCAGATCGACAGCTTCGCCCCTGGCCACTGGATCAGGTTCGGAAACCTGAACTACATGGTAGATATCCGCGGAGACTTGATCTTCGATGGATTCAAGCCTGCGCCAGGAGCGTCGTACAGCCACGACGAGCGCGGCTTAGACCTGCGGTCGGATAGTGCCTGGGACATCATCCCTGGAGCAGCCCCGGATCTAAATCTAGGGCAGGTTGCGCTGCCTATGGACGGAGGGTTGGACCCCGCCCCGCAGGCCGCACACTTATCGGCGGTGGAGCCGAACACAGGTCTCACCTCTGTGGAGGCCTGTATCCCTGGGCCCCCGGACTCATATCCGGCCGTTGGTCCTAGTCCGCTCACTCTCGAGCCAGCCGAGTCGGGCTGGGCTTCGGTAATGGAGTTTACCGCTGAGCACATCTTTCAGCACTCGCCCTTTGGCGACATGCTGAACTCATTGAAGTCTCTCTCTTAGTCACGAGGCTCTGGGCCGAACTATGCCCGACTTGAGTGGGAAGCAGGCGACGAAGGAATTTGCTGCCCACCCACCACCCACTTTGCCGCCACGATCGATGATTTAACCGACGTGCTCGACTTCGACTTTGAAGACATCGATGGTATGGACGACGATGCCGAAGACGTACAGGAGCCATCGCTCACAGGGCAGTGGACAGCCACCTCTCCAAACGATATATACATGGTGGACACTCCGAAAGAAACCAATGGCGACGAGGCAGCGGAGGACAACCCCTCGGGAGGAAAAAGAAAACATGGGAATCTTCGGCGCCACTCCAAACCCTGCCTCATCAACACCGGTCCCGGAGATGATCCAGATAGTACCGAAGAGGAATACAGTCCTGATCAGCCGACCATCAAACAGGCCGTACAGGCCATGGTGGAATACTTGGAGAGGGACAACTACACACCCCCCCCTCCGAAGACGAGGTAAGCCTCGACAACGATGAATTCGGCGTGCCTGAAGACCCAGTGGAACAAGTTCGCTTTAGGCGACGACTCATAGCCACTGCAAAGAGTCTGCAAAGGAAGCAAGAGCAGCTTAAGGCCAAACAGGATTTGCTAATAGAGCGGTGGACCAAGAACCTGGCCACCGAGAAGTACGGACTCGACCACCCTAACAAAGGGCACACGCGGCAGAACTGGCTACCTCAACCTAAGCTGGAAAACCAAAGGCACACAACCCGACGTCCGCACATCACTACAATCCAAACCAGCAAGAAGGATACACAAAGAAGCGGCCTCAAGCCCTGGCGCAACGGTCATAAATGGCAAATCAGGGAAGCTGGTATCAAGTTCAGCAAATCCCAGTCTGGTAAACGGACAAAGAACAGCCCAAGCCATGAACTCAATCAGCCGTGTGAAATTCACGGTACTCCCAAAAGAACGGCAAAACATACTAATAGAGAATGCCGGATCTCCAAAGTAAAGCACCCGGGCGTGTGCCAAAAACATTGAGGGGAGGCACTTAGTCAAAAGCCCCCCCCCCCCCAAGAGCACAATAGTACGGCCGATCGCCCCCTACCATACAAACCACATCAATTCAATTGCACACCCCCAGACCTAACAGTGCAGGGGCTCCTTAAACAATAAAGCCCAAGCAGGCATGCAAATAGCACCTTCTACAAGGTGTTAGGCACAAAGGCCAGGTTCATTGGCCCGCCGCCCCAACGGTTGTTTTCAGATAACCAAATAAGGCCGCGCCATCGGCGCATTCCCCCTATACGGTATCACACCATATGCTAACAGGATCAACCACGTTGGCTAGATTCCACATGGTAAATCATCAGGCCAGCACCGGTAATACACTCACGCCTGCGTGCAGAGCCAAACCCCGCCCTTAGAAGCGGATATCATACAGCTGCCAGAGTAGCAAATTGCGCATGCCTGTCAATATTTTGATATGACAGCCAACTATCTGGACACCAATTGAGGAGTCCGGGCTACTTCCCGAATAGCGGCTGGGGTCACCAAGGTCCGATCAGGAACCTTTGGATCAACCACAGGAGGATTTTCAGCGGCCTCCACGCACTTACCTTCACAAACTAACTTTTATGCAGAACAGGTTTGGCAGCGTGAAGTCGGCCCGGACACATAAGCACATGACCATGCAGGTAGACGGTAGTTCGGATCCACCTTCGATCCATTCACAGCTTCCTCCAGTCCGGCCACCAAAGGTTCCGCCAGAAAACCATCTCTTTTTAATAATCATAAATCGCATTCATATGCATAGTCATATCATCCTACTGCAATGCGTAGACTTAAATAAACTTGCACCGGCCATCGCTTATCATCGATGCTTCGTTGCCATAACAACGACAGCCATGCTGTGTATTCCGCCCGGTTATGCCAAGGGCTTCACAGTACGGCAATAAAAGTCTGAGCACCTTCTCGGTCGCTCGGCACCCCGAACTTATAGCACTATATGCATCAGCTCCGAATCATGTCTTGGGTCATTGGTTGGGTTTGCCCGGCTCCCATGTTTTGGTACCTTACGTTCCGTTCCGTTGGCTAAGGTAGCGCTGGGAGAACTACTGCGATTGTGTCCCAGATTTTCCGGACGAGCACCTCAGTAGAGAAAGCCGAAAACCGACTGTCGTGATGTGGCGAGAGGTGGTCAGCTGTTCGAGAGGTTGCACAATCCTTAAAGATTTATTCCGCATAACGCCACTATAAAATGCAGATTGCGACGGATCGGTCTTCCGATCAGGTGCCAATAGAGCCCCTAGTCCGGTCTTCCGAACACTAGGGGCTACGCCAACCATACTCGAATTCCTATGGCTAAGTGAGAGTAATAAAGCCCTATAGTCTGATTGCATGGTTTGCGGTGAGAAACACCTCCTTATAAGGACCCAACCATGGGATAAAGAGTGTTCAGAAATACCCCGAACACCCCTGTACTTCTCACGTGGGGGCTGAAGCCGACAACTAGCCAACTCTCAGAATTTACATACAATAAACAGCCGCAAAGGAAGAACATATGTTCAAACAAAAAAGGCAACATATAACAAAAGTGCCATTATCCCATATTACAAACATTGGCAAGAATGACCTCAAGGAAATATAATGTCTTTGGTGCACCTATCCGCCACCAGGAGGGCACCCTTCATTACACCTTCATAGTACAGTTCGGGCTTGCGATGCTCCTTACCCTCCGGTGGCCCCTCAGTTATCAGCTTTTCCGCGTCAAGCTTCCCCCAATGCACTTTCGCATGGGCAAGCACCATTCGCGCACCTTCTATACAGACTGATCGCCTGATAACATCAAGCCAAGGACAGGCGCCCACAATCCGCTTGACGAGTCCGAAGAAACTGCTGGGAATTGGCTCTGCAGGCCATAGCCGGATGACCAAGTCCTTCATGGCTAGTTCAGCCGCTTGGTGCAGTTCGACCAGCTGCTTCAGTTGATCGATAAGAGGCATCGGATAGTTCGGCGCTAGATACTACGACCAGAAGTTCCTCCCCGCAGACTCCCTCTCCTCGGTCCGGTAAAATTGGGCAGCATCTGATATGCTGCGAGGCAGATCCGCAAACGCCCCTGTAAAATCAAGAATTCAGCTTGCCGCTTAGAGTTCTCTACATTATAACATAGTAACGGCCATAGATACAACAGGCCTTACCAGCCGAAACTTTCCGGGCCTCCTGAATGTCACATACAGCACCTCGGGCTTTTTCCCGAGCATCTTCTGCAGCTTGGAGAGCTTGGGCGAGTTCAGATTCTTTCCTTCCTAGACTCTGCTCCAAGCTCTCGCTTTTCGTCACAGCATCCTGAAGCTCCCGCTCAGCTATGACGACCCTGGCCTCGTGTTTTTCACGCAACGCCTATTCGGCGGCCGCCTTCTCTTGGGAATCAGCCGCTGCCTTCTTCAGCGCCTCATATTCGGCACTCGCTCCTAGGGTGTATAACATAAATACTTTTCAATAGGCACACTTATTGATTTGTGCCCAATGCAAGACAATGTTCAAACATACATTGCTTCTCCTCTAATTGTTTTTTCACACGGTCAAGTTCTTCTTCGGCCCGTTTCAGGCTCTCTTTCAGTTCGGACACTTCCGCTTCATGAGCGGATGTCCTCTTCGCAGACGCCTGTTTTCAAATACATGGGTATACATCATTAAATAAAGGTTCCCATTACAATTGAGGATTTGATCCCCTTCCCAGCTCTCTTTTTTCGGACAGTGTATCAGGGGCTACTCCTCATATCATACTAATTCTTTAAGGGTTCCTTAGAAACCATACCTCAAAGGCCTTTATAAGGCCAAGACAGGACTCATTCAGCCCGCTTTCAGCAGCCTGAATCTTTCCAAACACCATACCCATAAGGGTCCGACGTTCATCGACGACGAACGCATTCTTTAACGCTGTCAATAGGCCATCCGGCAGCTCTGCGTAAACAGAGGTTGCCAATGGAGTGGTCAAACTTCCATTCATGGAAGGTGGTCGCTCGCCCGATCCTGGAGCCTTAGAGGCCCCCAGAACCTTATCCGGCTCTGAGCCTCTTTGAGACGACACCTCAGTGTCGCGCCCAGACCTCGGAAGAGGAGTTCCCGGAGGCGTTTCGCTTGCCTCAGCATTCGAGCTCAATGAATCCTCCGATGAGGACTATCCGGTAGGAGACCCCGCCGGGCCGTATGAAATGTGGCGTCAGTTAAAAATACTATGCCCAGACGACCCTGGATACATAGGCATATTAGGATTTCGGTTACTTACGATTTTCCCAGGGGCTGGGCCTCGGGATCCCACTCCGGGCTGTTATCGGCAGCCGGGGTGGATGCCTCTGGAGGGGAACCTCGCCCTCTCTTGGGCGATTTGGCCTCTAGGGACGGGGAAGCTGCATGCTTCTTCCCGCCTGCAGAGCGAGGCTCATCCTCCTCTGCCCCCTCCTCTTCGTGATCGGAAGGAGCATCGCTGGAGCCTTCGGATCTGGCGTCCGAAGCCTTGCGACAGCGGAGGCCACTCCGGGTCTTCTTGACCTTCTCGGAGGCCTCCTTCTTGGGCGCCTTGTAAGGCGCAGGGACCAACATCTTCATCAGAAGAGGTCCGGCCGGTTCCTCCGGCAGTAGGGCCGGACATTGAATCCGCTCCACCTTCTTTATCCATCCCAAAGGTCACGACGAGACATGATTAGAATTGTCCCCCAGGACATGCCAACCAAAGCATGGAGGGACAGGGCGTGGCTGCAACTTACTGGGCTTGGAGAATGGGATGATTGATACCCCCGATCCTCGGCGGAGTCCGGCCATTTGCCGGACCTAAAGAGCACCTTCCAGATATCCTCATGGGAGGAATCATAGAGCTCCCGGAGGATTGGGTGCTCGGTTGGGTCGAATACCCATAAAGTATAGGCTCGACGCTGGCAAGGGAGAACCAGGCGAACTAGCATCACCTGGACCATGTCAATGAGCTTGATGTCCTTATTAACCATACTCCGAACACGCGTCTGGAGCAGTGATAGCTCGTCAGACGAGCACCAGTTTGGGCCCTTCTTGGGCCAGGACGTAAGCCGCAGTGGAGCTCCGGATCTGAACTCAGGAGCTGCTACCCATTTTTTGTCACGTGGTTCGGTTATATAAAACCACTGCTGCTGCCACTCCTTGACGGAGTCGTTAAAAGTGCCGTTTGGCCAAACTACCTTGGGCATCTTGCTCACCATGGCGCCGTCGCACTCGGCGTGTTTGCCACTCACCACCTTGGGCCTCACGTTGAAAATCTTCAGCCACATGCCGAAGTGAGGCGGAATCCGGAGGAAGGCCTCGCATGCAACGATGAACATCGAGATATTGAGAAAAGAGTTGGGGGAAAGATCATGAAAATTAACCCCATAGTAATACATGACTCCACGTACAAATGGGTGGAGGGGAAACCCGAGCCCGCGGACAAAATGGGGAAGTAACATGACTCTCTCGTGGGGCTCCGGAGTAGGGATAACCTGTCCCGCCGGTGGGAGACGGTGGCCAATCTTCTTGGCTAGATACCCGGCTTCCCGGAGCTTCTTAATATCCTTCTCCCGGACAGTAGAGGTCATCCATTTGCCTCCTGCTCCGGATCCGGACATCTTCGGAAACCCTCTCTTCGATGGAGAAGAAAAGCGCTTGGGCATTAGGGCTCGAGCAGAGGGGAATGAGTTAGCGGAAGGAGAAGGCTTGGGTGAAGGAGGAAGATGCCCTATCTCTTTATAAGAGAGGGTAAGAGCTTTTTGCGCCTTCCCACTTGCCTGGTGGAACCCGCTTGCCTCCTCCTCGCCGCGATTGGTGGTGCGGTTGGATTACCCACACTCGTGTTGATGAGAATCCCGTGATAAGGGGACACGATCTTTGCTTCGACAAGATGTGTTAAGGAAACCGCCTCGCAGTATACGCTGTGGCTGGTTGTGGAAAAATAGTTCGAATAATAACCTGATCGTGATGGCGTATCACGTCGTCTAAAAAGTTGTCAGCTGAAGTATCACTCTCGCTACGGTGGTATGTGAAGATCATTTTGCAGATCCGGACACGGTCTACGTGTTCAATAATAACGTTGGAGTATTCGGAAGGAGGAACCCGCCTTGCAATGCCGAAAACAAGACTGCGCGCTGGACTCATCGTCATTGAAGCCTGGTTCAGGGGCTACTGAGGGAGTCCTGGATAAGGGGGTATCCAGACAACCGGACTATATACATCGTCCGGACTATAGAAGCGTCAAGATACAAGACTCAAGACTTCGGCTCGTGTCCGGATGGAACTCTTCTTTGCGTGGAAGACAAGCTTGGCGATCCGGATATTATATTTCCTTCCTTGTAACCGACTCCATGTAAACCCTAGCTCTCCGGTGTCTATATAAACCGGAGAGGATGGTTGTCGGTGTCAAAACCGGCGGATCTCGGGTAGGGGGTCCCGAACTGTGCGTCTAGGCGGATGGTAACAGGAGACAAGGGACACAATGTTTTTACCCAGGTTCGGGCCATCTCGATGGAGGTAAAACCCTACTCCTGCTTGATTAATATTGATGATATGGGTAGTACAAGAGTTGATCTACCACGAGATCAGAGAGGCCAAACCCTAGAAGCTAGCCTATGGTATGATTATTGTTCGTCCTACGGACTAAAACTCTCCGGTTTATATAGACACCGGAGAGGGCTAGGGTTACACAGAATCGGATACAATTGGAGGAGATCTACATATCCTATCGCCAAGCTTGCCTTCCACGCCAAGGAAAGTCTTATCCGGACACGGGACGAAGTCTTCAATCTTGTATCTTCATAATCCGGGAGTCCAGCCAGAGGTCATAGTCCGGCTATCCGGACACCCCCTAATCCGGGACTCCCTTATTAGCCCCCGAACCAGGCTTCAATGACGACGAGTCCGGCGCGCAAATTTGTCTTCGGCATTGCAAGGCGGGTTCTTCTCCAAATCCCATGTACTTGTCAAATAGAGTCCGGCTTCCGGTGCATGTTGTACTCCTCAACTTCTGTGCCCAATAATGACCATCTTCCACGTGTCAAACAAACGAGAAAAGCCAGGGAGTTTTTTCATTTACCCCCCTAGCAGCTGCCCATAAAAGAGACGGGGATTTAGATCCAGCCCACACCATCTTCCCTCTGCGAGCCTTTACCAGAGCGCCTTCGACAGGGATCCATTCCACCATGGCCGGTCGGTGCAGCTCCTTCTCTCGCCCCTCTAGCCCTCGGCCTGGAGATTGGGGGCGGTGTTTCGTCCCGCATAGCGAGCTAGTAGTGCTTCAGTCCAAGGGGCTCCTTCCCCCAGCTTATATGATCCGGGTTCGTGCCGGGATTGCCACCTATAGCGATGGAGAGCAGGCGGAGAGCATCCCCAATCCCTCGCAAGGAGAGCGGGTGTGCCTAGTCCCTTATTTAATAAGAGGACTTGGATTTCCGATTCATCCGTTTCTCCGAGGGCTACTAGAGTTCTACGGCCTCCAGCTACACAACCTCACACCTGCCTTCATACTGCATATCGCAGGCTTTGTGGCCCTTTGCGAGGTGTTCTTGGGCGTCGAGGCCCATTTCGTGCTGTGGAAGAAGTTGTTCTGCCTCGTGCCCCGCTCTTAGGAGGGGTCGATTTATCAAGTGGCCGGAGCCGAACTATGGCGCATCGCTGGGAACGGATATCTATCCGGAACCCCAAAGAGGGCGTCCGAGGACTGGCCTTCAGAATGGTTTTATATAGATGACGTCCCCCTGCTGGACCCTGTACGGATCGGACTCCCTGAATTCAATAATGCTCCGCTAAAGAAACGCCTGAGCTGGCGTCCGCGGAACCCTCAGAGGGAAACTGACAGGGACGTCCTTTACCTGATGAACCGGATAAGGTTGTTGGCTCATTCCGGACTGACCATGATCAAAGTCATGGCCATATGCATTACGCGGGAGTGCAGCCGCTTCAGTACAGAGGACACCCCATGTGGAATTTCAACGGGGAGGACGACGCCACCCGATGCGGTCGTAAGGGGCCGGATTCGGCTGCCACTCTAACAAGACTTTTATCCGCTTTGTACAAGGGAGAAGAAGAGGAATTCCTCTGTGTCAACCCAGAGAGCGGATTCTCCATGTGCAATCCTCCAAGCTGGGTGAGCGAACACTTTCACTTGCCTATCTGTTTTCAAATTCCCATGGTTGAGTACTTAGCCTAGTAATTGCAACACAGGAGCTACGCCAAACTGTGAAAGAAATAAACAGCCCCCCTCCACAACCCGAGGACCCGGAACGGGCCCTCGACCCGGACTCCCAAGAGGACCCGGACTTATGTGTGGAGCTAATTGATGGGGTGTTTCATCAATTGAGTAAGGACAACACCTTAGTGGCCATTACGGCCGATTATCCCGGACTACTTCCAGCCTCAAAGGTGACCGAGATCAAAGTCCCAGTACTTTTCAGAAGATCCATCCATGCTTATTTTGATTGTCGTAAACCAATAGTGTTTCGTTTTGCAGGGGAAATCCTTGCGGCGGAGGGCCGAGCCTGCGGTGGGTAACCAACAAGGGCCGTCGAAGCCAGGCGGGATAAAAAAAGTGCGGACCGGATCGAGACTCCGGCGCAATGGTACGGCGCACAATTTTAACGACTAGGGTTTATGCCCTCAAGTCGCGCTAACGCTCATGCTCTCCTCAGGAAGAAGAGCGCCCGCCGGACTATATCCACCGGCCAGGCTTCAAGGCCGAATCCGGAGGCGAAGGCGAACATGGGGCGCGCATCGGACGTTCCTCCGACAGAGGATGCGGACGGGCTATCTGCCACCAATTCAGAGGTGGAGAGTGCCATGAACCACAGGCGTCGCCGGACTGTTCTTCGTGACGCATGTTTTTCCCAAGAGGCGTTGGACGCCTTTAATACGAGAGATGCGTACCTCTGTGCTGCTCAAAATGGTCTAGCCAGAGCCACAGAGAAGTATGTGCAAGACATACGGGTGAGTAAATTCGATGGTTATATATGTCAGTAGCCCCCGAGACTTGAAGCAGTTAAGATAACTGATTTAAGGATCATATGAAATGCAGGATCTCACAAAAAAGAATTCGCAACTGTCCCAGGAGCTGGAAGAGTGCAAGGCCCAACTTGAGGCTGCACTGGCCGCTGCAGAGAGTACCAAGGGTACGCCCTCGGGTAATATATTCTTCGAAAGATAATTCTGTTGAGATGTCCAGCATGTGTGCAATTATGACAATAACCTTGCAGATAGGGCCGGAGTTAATCCGGACAAGCAACAACTCCTGCGCCAGCTGAAGTCAGGCGAGAGCGTGCTGACAAGGGTGAGGCAGGAGAAGAATAAGCTTCAAGACGCCAACACCCAGCTGGGCGAGGAACTAAAGGATGTTCGTGCTCAGCTGTCTGATTCTGTAAAGGAGAATCGGCGACTCCGACTCGACATTTTTAGTAAGTGCTTAAACGAATATTCAAAAAAGAGTTCAGCGAGGAAGTCGACTGACAGAGCTATGTCCACAGGTATGCTGACAGGTCGGCCGGGCGAGGAAATGCCCGGTTCTATGGGGGACCTTCTTCCTGAGCTATTGCACCTGCGAGTTCGGCAGGCGATGCAGGGCGTCGTCCAGGCTTTGTGGCCATCCCTCTCCATGCCTGAAGGCCTTGGAGAGCTTGCTGAGAAGCTGAAGAGAGTGCGGCAGCGCTTCCGATTATGGAAGATATCGGCCTGCCGCCAAGGCGCCAGGGAGGCCTGGCCCATGGTGAAGACGCAGTATACGAAGGCTGACCCAAACAACATGGCCGAGGTCGGCCCTGTGGGGCCTGACGGGAAAGAGATCCTTGACAGTTTAGTGTATGGCCAGGTAGAGCTGGCCGCCAAGTATTTCCAACAGGACTGTAAATTAGACAGCCTGTTGGATGGTATTGAAGAAGAATATACCCAGTCAAATTGACTGTGTAATTTAAAATGACATGTAAAATTCCTTCTAGCCGGATTGTAGATCGTTTGTCATTGCGGACCTTTTCGCTTCGACCTCTGGACCCGACAGTCCGGAGTGTGTCCGAATACCCTCTCGGTTATGTAAGAACAGGGGCATGCATGGAGACCAGGCGTAGGGGTCATAAGTGCTTTAGCAGACAAGTGCCCAACTAGTTATGTTATATTACATGGTTAGTAAGAAACATCTTCCAGGGAGAATAATTCTGTTAAGGGTTCCTTTCCCTGGGAGGCATGCCTTAAAGTGCATGTCCGGACTGCGAAAAAAGTTGAAAAGCATCTGGGGGCAGATAAATAAATAAGTGAAAAGTCATCTTTTATTTCACCGACCGAATATTCCCTTAAGAACGCTAGCTTTCGGTTTCACCCAGTCTGAGGTACACATCCGGCTGACCCGGCAGTAACAATCGCAGAGGTGCTCCATTTACCACCTAGCCGAACAACGGGAACGTAGGGGTAAGCACAGGAGCCAGGCAACCCAGCTTGGCAAAAACTTAAGTCATATCAATGCATATAAAGGTGCATAAAAGGTTCATGCGGAAGTATCACACATGTTTTGGGCATGAGGCCCGTGTATATAAGCTTCTGATAAAGAAGCCCCCAGGTATAATGAGCGCGGGTGGCGCGTCGAGTATGTGCGAATAACGCGCAAGCAAGCAAGCCCCTAAAGGCTTTGGGAGAGAAAAAGGCGGGGAAGGAGTAGAGAAATACCAAGCATCTAATGTGAAATAAATGAAAAAAGGGTGACAGAGGAAGGAGACGAACACAGAGTCCTGCGCTAGGCGTAGAATCTTCGCTGCGTTCCATGGGTTCGGCTCGAGTTGGTTGTCCGATGCGTTTCGCAGACGGTATGCTCCACCAGTCAGGACTTGGTCGATTATCAAGGGACCCTCCCACTTGGGCTTTAGTTTTTCCTTTTTCTTGTCCGGCAGGCGTAGAACTAGTTCGCCAACGTTATAAGTTTTGGCCCGTACTTCCCTGCTTTGATATCGTCGAGCATGCTGTTGATAGAATGCGGAACGGGCTTTTGCCACGTCGCGCTCCTCTTTCGATGCGTCCAAGCTGTCCTGCCGATCGAGCTCGGCTTCTCTTTCTTTGTACATGCGCACGAGAGGTGAGCCATGACTTATGTCGCAGGGCAGGACTGCCTCTGCGCCGTATACCATAAAAAATGGTGTGAATCCGGTAGTGCGATTCGGCGTGGTCCGCAGCCCCAGAGTACGTAGTCGAGCTCCTCTACCCAGTGCGTGTTAGATTCCTTGAGAGATCGCACCAATCTGGGTTTGATGCCGCTCATGATTAGACCGTTGGCTCGCTCGACTTGACCGTTAGTTTGTGGGTGATAGACTGAAGCGTAATCGAGCTTAATGCCCATGTTTTTGCACCAGAGTTTAACTTCATCGGCCGTAAAGTTTGTGCCGTCGTTAGTAATGATGTTGTGCGAGACGCCGTAGCGGTGTACAACCCCTGATATGAAGTCTATCACCGGTGCGGATTCGGCCGTCTTAACGGGCTTGGCCTCTATCCGTTTGGTGAATTTGTCCACCATGACCAGTAGATATTTTTGCTTGTGGGTTCCTCCTTTAAGGGGTCCAACCATGTCAAGCCCCCAGACCGCAAACGGCCAGGTGATGGGTATGGTTTGTAGGGCGGTAGGCGGCATGTGGCTTTGATTAGCGAATAATTGGCAGCCGACGCATCGCTGGACTAAGTCCCGAGCATCTGCCCGGGCCGTCGGCCAATAAAATCCGGTACGGAAGGCCTTGCTCACAAGGGCCTGGGCTGCGGCGTGGTGCCCGCCGAGTCCGGCATGAATCTCAGCCAGAAGGTTCCGCCCTTCCTCTTCGGAGATACACCTTTGAAGGACTCTGGTGGTGCTTTTCTTATAAAGCTCTCCTTCGTGGACTTTATAGGATTTAGATCGCCACACTATGCAGCGTGCCTCATTTTGGTCCTCGAGAAGTTCCTGCCTAGTTAAGTAGGCTAAGAATGGTTCTATCCACGGGGCAATTACTGCCATTATTACGTGGGCTGAGGGTGTGACTTCATTGACGGAGTCTTCATCTGCATAAGCGTGTTCGGGATCAGGTGATGCGGCCAGGTCCGGATTGTTATTTCCGGATTCCCCTTCCCACTGTATGGATGGCTTGAATAACCTTTCCAGGAAAATGTTGGGGGGGACTGCATCGCGCTTTGCACCGATGCGTGCCAGGACGTCTGCTGCCTGATTATTTTCCCGGGCTATATGGTGGAATTCCAGCCCTTCAAACCGAGCTGACATATTTAGGACGGCATTGCGATAAGCTGCCATTTTCAGATCTTTGGCGTCAAAGTCCCCGTTTATTTGGGATATCGCGAGGTTCGAATCCCCACGCACCTCTAGGCGTTGAATGCCCATGGAGACTGACATCTGAAGGCCATGTAGTAGCGCCTTGTATTCGGCTGCATTGTTGGAGTCCGTATACATTATCTGGAGTACATATTGGATTGTATCTCCTGTTGGGGACGTTAGGACGACGCTAGCCCCCAGACCTGCCAGCATTTTGGGCCGTCGAAGTGCATGGTCTAGTTGGAGTATGTGCCGTACTCTTTAGGGAGTTCGGCTTCAGTCCATTCGGCCACAAAGTCGGCCAACGCTTGCGACTTGATGGCTCGTCGTGGCTTGTATGTTAAGTCAAACGGGAGGAGCTCAATGGCCCATTTGGCAATCCGGCCCGTTGCGTCACGGTTGTTTATGATGTCATTAAGAGGTACTTCGGAGGCTACTGTTATCGAACACTCTTGAAAGTAGTGTCGTAGCTTCCGGGATGCCATGAACACTACGTATGCTATCTTTTGGTAATGTGGGTACCGGGACTTGCATGGAGTGAGGACAGTGGACACGTAATATACCGGTTTCTGGACAGGGAATTTGTGTCCGTCCGTTTCTCGTTCGATGACGAAGACTGTGCTTACAACTTGGTGAGTTGCCGCGATGTATAATAACATTGGTTCGCCGATGTTAGGCGCGGCCAGGACAGGGTTTGTCGCCAGTATGGCTTTTATTTCTTCGAGTCCGGTCGTGGCGGCGTCTGTCCACTCGAAGTGTTCGGTGCACCGGAGGAGGCGGTAAAGGGGTAATGCCTTTTCCCCCAAGCGGTAGATGAAGCGGCTTAGAGCCGCCATGCATCCAGTCAAATTTTGTATTTCTTTTAGATCTTTTGGAATATCCAATTGTAAAAGAGCTCGGATTTTGGCTGGGTTTGCTTCAATTCCTCTATCGGATACGATGAAACCCAAGAGTTTTCCGGCTGGTACGCCGAAGACGCATTTTTCCGGGATGAGCCTAATGTCGTATGTTCGGAGGTTATCGAATGTGAGCCTCAAGTCGTCTATTAGAGTTTCAACGTGTTTGGTTTTGACGACCACGTCATCCACGTACGCTTCAACCGTTTTGCCGATCTGGTTGGCCAGACATGTCTGAATCATGCGCTGATATGTTGCGCCGGCGTTTTTTTAGCCCAAAGGGCATTGTATTGAAGCAGAACGGGCCGTATGGGGTGATCAATGCGTTGCGGCTTGGTCTGACTCTGCCATCTTGATTTGGTGGTAGCCAGAGTATGCGTCGAGGAAACACAATGAATCGTGTCCTGCAGTGGCATCGATGATTTGATCAATGCGAGGGAGGGGGAAGGGATCCTTCAGGCCGGCCTTATTTAGGTCTTTGAAATCGACACATAGGCGCCAGGATTTTTCCTTCTTTGGTACCATTACCAGGTTTGCTAGCCAGTCCAGATGTTTTATATCTCTGATGAATCCGGCTTCCAGTAGTTTGGCTAGCTCCTCTCCCATGGCTTGTCTCTTAGGTTCGGAGAACGCCGAAGAGTCTGCTTAATGGGTTTGAACCCTTTTAAGATGTTCAGGCTGTGCTCGGCCAGCCTGCGTGGGATTCCTGGCATGTCTGAAGGGTGCCAGGCAAAAATGTCCCAATTTTCGCGTAGGAATTCTCTTAGTGCGGCATCTACATCAGGGCTTAGTTGTGTCCCCGATGGAGGCCATTTTTGTAGTGTCCGTTGGATGGACTTGGAACTTGACTATTTCGTCTGCCGGCTTGAAGGAGGTGGACTTGGATCTTTTGTCGAGTATCATGTCGTCCCTGTCCACCGTGGAGCGCAACACAGTTAGTTCCTCGGCCGCTAGGGCTTTGGATAATGCCTCGAGGGCTAGTGCGGCTACTTGTTTTCGGCGCGGAGCGCTGTGTCCGGATCGCTAGCAAGAGTGATTATTCCGTTCAGTCCGGGCATTTTGAGCTTCATGTACCCGTAATGGGGTATAGCTTGGAAAATTGTGAATGCTTTTCGCCCTAACAGAGCGTGGTATCCACTGCTGAACGGGGCCACTTGAAATGTGACCTCCTCGGATCTGTAATTATCTGGCGTGCCGAACACCACATCCAGTGTGATTTTTCCTGAACAACACGCTTCACGACTGGGGATTATTCCTCTAAAGGTTGTGTTGCTTCGCTCAATGCGTCTCCAGTCTATTTCCATTTTGCGCAGGGTTTCCTCATAGATGAGGTTCAATCCGCTGCCACCGTCCATGAGTACCTTTGTAAGTCGGAAGCCGTCCACTATCGGACTGAGGACCAGTGCGCCTGGCGCTCGGGCTATCCAGAATTTAGGTTCGTCACTGGCATTAAAAGTGATGGCCGTGTCACTCCATGGGTTTATTGTAGCTACTTGGTAGACTTCGGTAAGGCTGCGGAGTGTTCGCTTCCTCGCATTGTTTGATGCAAAAGTCTCGAAGACTGTCGACACTGTACTGGCGTTTGTGGGGTGGTGCTCTACGGATTCTGGAGTTAGAAGCTCCTCGCCACTTCTGGCCACCTGCCGGAGTATCCAACATGCTCTAAGGCTATGAGTTGGTGTGACGCCATCTGTATTATGAATTTTACAGGGTCCATTGAGCCATCCCTCCAGTGCAGTTCCATACCCTGTAGAGGGTTTTTGTTTTTTGCTATTTGGCCTAGGTGCCTGGCGATAATGCACCCTTTTGTTTCGGACTGGTATTGTATTCAGGGTCGGATTGTCCCAGAATTTTGTTTCGGTTTTCCGGACACTTTCTGTCGCACAGTACTTTTGTACTATGGATGTCAAGTCAACGAAGCGCGTAATTTCGTGGCGACTTATGGCGTTAAGGATTCCGATGTCCGTGCAGTTGTTGCAGAAGAATGAAATTGCATCCCCCTCTTGGCAGTCCTGTATCCTGTTCATAACCAGGAGGAATCTGGCCCAGTAGTGATGCACTGATTCCTTGGGCTCTTGCCGAATTAGGGATATATCACTTATGTTTGGGTGGGCGTGTGGATTTAAATCCGGAACCTCGTCCGATCTAAGACTCAGGGGAAAAAAAGTTTCCGAACTCGGAAGCTTATTCTCTTGGACGTTATCCAATGAATAAGGCCCGCTGCCTGGCTTTAAGCTCAGGGCTTGGGTGACGTCCTCCCCGCCGCGGATGTCCGGCTTGGGGGGATCAGGAATCCGGACACATCTGGTCCTTAGGATGGGAGGAAATTTGCCGCATTGTTATTCCACCACTTCAACGTGGTGGGTAACCTGGGGAGAGTCAATCTCTCTCAGATCAGGTTTAAGCCCAATCTGGCCGTAGTGTGTAGCGACTCCCAGGGCGGCGATGCGATCCAAGAGCCCGTTTAAGGAAGAGAGCTCCATTGGATCTAACTGCTCGGCAAGTTCCGAGCTGATGTGGAGATTGCTTTCGATGACCCGAGAGGTCGTCGTCCACGCAGCGGCCGAACAGGCGGTCATTAAAAAACTGCCTAGCTGGAGAAATTGGCCGACAGCCAAAGCTCCTTTAGCAACGGTACTGTCTTTAAAGACGGGGTGCGACATCCTTCCGGATGGTGACGACACAGAGGAACTCTCAATGAAAGCACCAATGTCGGTGTCAAAACCGGCGGATCTCGGGTAGGGGGTCCCGAACTGTGCGTCTAGGAGGATGGTAACAGGAGACAAGGGACACGATGTTTTTACCCAGGTTCGGGCCCTCTTGATGGACGTAAAACCCTACTCATGCTTGATTAATATTGATGATATTGGTAGTACAAGAGTTGATCTACCACGAGATCTGAGAGGCCAAACCCTAGAAGCTAGCCTATGGTATGATTGTTGTTCGTCCTACGGACTAAAACTCTCCTGTTTATATAGACACCGGAGAGGGCTAGGGTTACACAGAGTCGGTTACAATTGGAGGAGATCTACATATCGTATCGCCAAGCTTGCCTTCCACGCCAAGGAAAGTCCTATCCGGACATGTGACGAAGTCTTCAATCTTGTATCTTCATAATTCGGGAGTCCAGCCAGAGGTCATAGTCTGGCTATCTGGACACCCCCTAATCCGGGACTCCCTCAATGGTCCTTAGAAGGCCGATCACAATTACAATCATACCATCATATGCTAGCTCTTAGGGTTTAGCCTCTATGATCTCGTGGTAGATCTACTCTTGTATTCCACATATCCTCAATATTAATCAAGCAGGAAGTAGGGTTTTACCTCCATCGAGAGGGCCCGAACCTGGTTAAACATTGTGTCCCTTGCTTCCTGTTACCATCAGCCTAAGACGCACAGATTGGGACCCCCTACCCGAGATCCGCCAGTTTTAACACCGACAACGCCCTCATGTCCATGATCTGCCTATACATGTCGTAGAATGCGTATGCGTCCTTGGCCGCGTAGGTTATGTAGGCTAGATTCAGAGGTACCTCCCACGTGTTCAGGTCCTTGGTATTGTTGTCTTCTTTCATGTTGGCGTATCAGGGGTCGATGATGGTCTCGGCGAGGTCAACCACGGAGTCCTTCTCGTGCCCGTTGCTGATGGTCTTGTATTGCTTCTGGATGTCAACAATCTTGTTGCACCAGATGGCCGAATCGTCACGTTCTTCCTTCTCTCCACCGTAGTGAAGGTGCAGTCGGCGTTGCTGATGAAATGGGTCAATGCTCCAGAACCTTTGATGGCCCTACAGAAGTGGTAGATGAGAACCTCGTCCCGCACACATACATGGGCGACGGCGATCCGCTAGTCCCTGTCAGGAGACGAATGGATGGGCACAAGGTCTAGTCCTGCAACCTTGTGCTTTCTCGTCCTGTAGGTACTGCTTGAACTCGGCGAGGCAGAGCTTCACCGAGTCCGGATCGTTGGTGTACATCACATTCAACTTGGTGCAGCCATAGGACTGAATGGCAAACTCAAAGGGGAACTCCTTGCTGAAGTCCATATCCAACAGGCTCACCCCTCGGATCGCCATTGGAGTCTCTTCAAGTGAACGAGTGTGTAGGCGGCGGCAGCAGTTCGTTTTTCAGCTCTTGGAGAACTGGATTCAACAGTAAACTGAGTGTGTACACGCGACAATAGTTACTACCCCTCCCTCGTCTGTTGCACGTCGGCGCATTCAAACGCCTCCATTAAGAAACCTACTCCGGCCACACGTCGCTTCACGAGCGGGTCCCTATTGGTACTGTAATAACAGGAGTTAGTGGTCACTTTACTTAAATTTAATTAGCTTTAATAGAAATTTATACTTAAAACAAGCAATGCATTGGCTCATTTTATCAGTGCCACAGGATCAACATGCACAACAATTAGAATTATTATTCTCAGGACGCACACGATCAGCACATTTGTCACACTTTCACAAAGATAATACTACCAAGTTTGAACTGTTTGTTATGGTTGTTGTCCTCTGCATCATCATGCCGTGTTTCCCAGCTTGCAAGATTCAGAACCAACAAATAAGATCGAAATAATAAGTAGAACAAAGATACCTACACATCTCATTGATTCCTAGCTTGCAAGATTCAGAACCAACAAATAAGATCCAAATAATAAGTACAACAAAGATGCCTACACATCTCATTGATTCCCAGCTTGCAAGATCCAGAACCAACAAATAAGATTCAAATAATAAGTACAACAAAGATGCCTACACATCTCATTGATTCCCATCTTGCAAGATTCAGAACCAACCCATTAGAGCCTTTTGATAAAGTGAATATCAGGATTAAATCCATCTTGGCTAGCCATGTCATACAATCGAAGAACTTGGCGAATGCTCTTGACCGTCACAACATCTGTAGTTGAGTATTCCTGTTTGCACAACACAAACAAGAAGAGGATGATTTCACTTTAATAGTGGCCTCCTTGAACTCAACCTACAGCTCCACTAGGATGAGGCCTGCCTGGAGTTCCATGATTCAATTCATGCACCTTTCTCTGCAGTTCACCTAAAATGAAGCAAAGATTGCATCATTCAGCTAGCAAGAAGTACTTGCTCTCGTGAGCTGGCAGATTCTTCTTTAGTAGTTGCACTAAAATTGAGGAACATTAAGGTTGGATGTCCGGCTCATGTAAGGTGCAACTATAATTTTCTTATCCTTTTGTGGAGTTCCACTAAAATAAAGTGCCATTATGGTGACAGTGATGGCTCATCTTGCAAAGGCTAATAAAATGTTGCACGAGATTACCAGCAGAACTTGACGGAGATTTTGGAAACTCCAATCACCATTTTGTGCAGTTCCACCAAAATTGAGAGATGTTGCCCACGTGACATTTTAGTTGAACTGCACAAGACACTCATTCCAAAAGAAGTGTTTTCTGCAGTTCACCAAAAGGTCACAATAGCAACAAGGTGAAATGGATATCCCTATCTACACAAAAAGATAGAAAGTAAACTATTGCTGGTCAATAAGAATATACGAAACATATTTAAAATGAAAAGAAGCATCTTAATTATGTTCATGGCAATCACGCAAGGACAGTAGAAATTTTAAAATGTCAGCAATGCTTCATGTTACCAGAAGCATTACGATCAACAATGAGATTCCTCAAATATGGGATTACTTTAATGGTGGCATTGCTTGTTTACCAGACACAGTAAATCAACAGCAGCTAAAGAGTTGGTTTAAGGGCATGGGACCATGGGGACACCAGGACACTCAGCAGTGTAAAGGAGCAACTTACTTATCATACTGGAGAAAACAGCAGGAGTGCCATTTGTAACACAATTTAATTGCATCTTATCACTGGAGGCATTAGATTAACAATAACACTGGTTAGACATGTCCCTAAGGTAACAGTGGATCGCTTCATTTTACATGCGCCCTTACATTAACAACAACAAAAGGTTGGTATAAGGACATGCGATAGTGGATGCATCAGCACAATGTACCTACAAGGAGGCATAAAGTGGTGATGCCGAGTTTGTTCATGCTATGTGAGGGCAGCAAACCTAATCCTGGAGACCTTGTACTATGTGAGGGCAGCAAATCTAATCCTGGAGACCTTGTACTATGTGAGGGCAGCAAATCTAATCCTCGAGACCTTTTACTATGTGAGGGCAGCAAATCTAATCTTGAGACCTTTTACTATGTGAGGGCAGCAATTCTAATCCTGGAGACCTTTTAATATGTGAGGGCAGCAAATCTAATCGTGGACATACTCTGTTGACTTGTCCACCAGCCGCCACTTTCTATCCTTTTTTCAACCAATAATAGATTTGTTCCTTATCCAGTTTGTACTGCGTTTTCCCATCATTTCCCTTTTCAACAAAGAGACCGGTTGGGTATCCGGTCTCTACTACTTTCACCATATTATTTCCTCTTTGAATCAAGTCCTAGATTCATGCTACAACTTTCCCTCCTTTCTTCCTTGTTTGAACAAAGCCTAGATTCGAATGCATGAAGTAGCTTCACCTCTAACAATAAAAAAAATAGGTGGCTTTGGAAGAGCTGATGGGAGTAGAAAAAGATGCACATGCAGACACGTGGGGAGCTAGGGCAGTAGAGCAAGGCCACTATCGAAGAACTTATAACTGAGGGTCGCCGGGATGTCGGCGGCGGCAGGTCAGATCTGCGGACAATACGACAGGGAGGAAGAAGGGTCGGAGGACCTCCTAAGCCGGCATTATGTCGGAGAGAACGGCACGGGCAGAGGACCGGGACCCTCTAGTAGCTGTGGGTTTCCTCCCTCGGCGGTGATGACCGCGTGAACGATGCACCTTTTAGTCCTCTACACACATCGCCGAAGGGTCCCTGCCGGACCTATGACCAGCGGTGAGCAGAGAGAAAATGTTGCTACCTTTGTCTTGTTTATATCTTGAGAGGATGAGAGAATGAAGAGAGCAACCCTAGCAAAGCTAGCGCTCAGGCCCTTGCGTACATATATAGTGGAGTGATTATCTTTTTCTATCCACAACAAGTGTTTCAATTTGTGTATGTGGCATTAAAGAAAAGAAACTCTCTATTTAAGGTTAATACTGTACGACTCCTACTTACTACTACTAGTAGTACTAGTATTGTTCACTTGTGCTCCCCGCCCCTCCATTCATTGAACAACCCCACTGGTGAATAAACATATAGTAAGTATTTATATAGAATGAACAAGCTTGAACTATTTTCGCGTAGTTAAAAGTTGAGGGCGGGGCTTTTCCCGGGCAGTACGCGCGGCAGTTTTCGGGTAGGCGGTTTGACTGAGAGGCGAGGAGGGTGAGCGAGTGGCGGATTCTCAAACATACCGCTCGAAAGGTCGGGCTGTGCGATTTGAAGACGCGTTACTGCTGGAAAGACTTGTGATATGATCACTCACTATAGTCATGAATTACTGGTGCTCCAACTGGGGTGATTCCCCCCTTCCGTCCCGCGCTCTAATCTGGTGCATGGCACGTCGACCCGGATGCTGGCTCTCCCACATGTCAGAGTAGTAAGAAGGAGCAAAGAATGAGGCAGTATATACTAGTACTACTACTACTCAGGTCGGAGGAGTGTGAACCACGACAGCCCAGTAAACCAGCAGTGCGAACCACGGCAGCCCAGTGAACCAGCAGTGCGAACCACGGTAGCCCAGTAAACCAGCAGTAGAAAACAATGTGGTGATATGGCCATAAAAAACAATGTGCTACGGTCCACACTGTAGCATGTACAGTAACACTCCTCTTTGTTTGGATCCCTGAGTTAGAGCTAGTTTGGGTTGAAATAGCCTCAAATTATCGAAACATGAGGGGTTAGTTTGAGCTAGTTTGCTCTAACGCAGCTAAAAAAATAGCCCGGTGGAGAGGTTCTAATTGGGTTAGTTATCCTCGGGCCCACTAAAAGAGAACTAAAAAAATCTCCCCTACCCGCACCAGATCGCTCCCCCTCCCTCTCGCACGACTCCTCTTTGTTCCCCATAGGGCCGCCCACCCAAGCGCCACTCGCCCTCTCTCTCCTCCATCCGCCCTCTCCTTCCGGCCTCCGCCGCCCTAATCCGGCCGCCCTCTCCCTCCGGCCTTCGAAGGTCGCCCCGCTCCCCCTTCACCGGTCGTTTTTCTCCCTCTGTCGTGCACGGTGGCGGCGCATCTACCATGGAGGTCGCGAGAGGGGTGAGTTTGTTCGTTCCTTCTCTGTCTCACAGCCATATCATTGATCTTGCTTGCTCTAGCGCTAATTCTAATTTGGAAAAGTAGATTCTGATCAAACTTGGTATAGATTTGTGGTGCATGCATGGAATTGTTTGATGCTGCTTGAGGAGGTAATAAATCTTTCTAGAGGCCCAAAGATTCAGTTCACCTTTCTAGGTATTTCAGTTTCAGGCTTGCATTATTTCTAGAGGCCCAAAGATTTAGTTCACCTTTCTAGGTATTTCAGTTTCAGGCTTGCATTATTTCCAGAGGCCCAAAGATTCAGTTCACGTTTCTAGGTATTTTAGTTTCAGGCTTGCATTATTTCTAGAGGCCCAAAGATTAAGTTCCCAGTCGGTGGCAAGCGGCCCTACTACCCATGCCGGTGTCGACCTCAACTCGCGAGGGCCGGCATCGGACGGGTTCCTGGGGCTTGGGCTCTACAGAGCCTTCCTCCAGAGCGACAATGGCGAGCTCCTTCCTCGGTGCGTGAAGGGCTCCGGGCTCCCTCTCTATCGTGAATGACTTCCGTGATGAGTTAGCTCATGCTTTGTTTCATGGAGTGTTTTTTTTTGTGAAGCTTGATTGACGACTTGTATGTTTAAGTGGGATATTTCATTTGTATGGACAAAGTAAAAAATTATCATCTTTTGCCTGCTTGATTTGTAAATATGGTTCGTTTATAGGGGTGGAATTCGAGCCGAGTCGAGCCAGCTCGAATCGACTCGCTAAAGCTCGTTTCATTAACGAGCTAGCTCGACTCGACTCGTTACTATAACGAGCTCAAATCCAAGATTGGCTCGACTTGTATAACTCGCGAGCCGACTCGTTTAGCTTGTTAAGCTCGTTAAAGATATGAAGATAAAACCTTATAAATATGACAAAAAGATTAATTGGAAACTTAACATGTACATATATGGGCATGTACTTGAGAGTCTCCTAGGAGGCCGGGCATTGAGAAGTTCGGCCTTGTGCTGGGACGTTAGGTGGTTTGTGGCTGTTATTTACTACTCCTAAAAAATGCTGATTTTTTTGCTGAGCCTAACGAGTTACACGAGTACTCGTGAGATCGGCTCGTTTAACTCGGCCAGTAAACGATCTTAAACTAAAGCTTGGCTCGACTCGTTATTGTTTGAGTTTGAGCCGAGTCACGAGCTACTCGTTTAGCTCGCGAGCTTCGAGGTTTTTTCCCAGCCCTATTCGTTTATGTCAATTGTGAGCGGGAGGAGGCCACAGAAGAGCCAGTCACACCAAATCCGGCAGGAAATAGGGTCCAAAGTAGTCAAATGATTGAGAAAGAGCATTTATTGTCAATCAAACCCTGCCATCCATACACCTCTTTGGTTTAGAGTTAGTTCAGGGTTAGAATCTAACTCTAACCTCTAACTGAGTTAGAGTTCTCTTCGTCTCGGTTCATCGCCATCATACTTTCCCCATTCCTGTGTTCTCAGTATCCTGCGAATCAAAGAGGCCCTTTTTTGCAGGAAAAATCAAAGAGGCCCTTAGACTGGTTTAGGTCTGGCATTTTTTATAAACGTGTTATGTCGAAAATTTAATGAACGTGCTCCGGTTTCTACGAAAATAATCCGGTTTTATGTAGTAATTCATTCATTTATTTATTCTTCTACGGGGGGTTTGCATGTAATTTGTGAGGTCTGAAATGTAAAGTACCCCGGCATTTGCTCCGAGTTGTGCATGCACTATGACCCAGATGCTCTATGTCCCACATGTCAGCGAATGGGAGCACATGGAAATAGCCTAGGAGTACATATATGAGGATAAATGCGTGAAAAAATATGTACTGTGAAGCGTAGCTGTGGTTCGAAAAGGAGACCTAAAGTGATGACAACTATAGGTCGCACGCACCCAACTAGTGGTACTACTAGACATACGACTAGTTTTTCCCTCAAAAAAAGAGGCACGAGTGCTCAGTACTCCTATTCTATTAACACGAGTCCCATCTGACAACAGCGTCCATGCTACAGCTAGCTCTCCTCCCTCGTTTCTCTCTTCAAATTCTAAACTCGGCCGACACCCGGTGGGTTGGATTTGCTCAACTGCGGCCCCACCTCACAGTGAAAACATTACAACTGGAATAAAAATGCCATATACTCCCTGCGTTCCTAAATATAAGCCTTCTTAGATACTATTTCAAATGGAATACAGCATACAGATGTATGTAGACATCCTTTAGAGTGTAGATTCACTCATTTTGCTCCGTATGTAGTAGTCACTTGCTGGAAACTTTAGAAAGACTTAAGGCCACGAGGCGATGCAGTGCTGGTTACAGGAGGCAAGAAGAAGAGATGCATCCATCGACAACGTCCACCTCCTCGACTCAGGGCGTCGGCCCACCGAACGGCGCCTAAGTAGCAGCAGCTTTCGTGGCCAAGTTGACGTGCTTCTGAACAATGGCGTCCAAAGATTCCATCCGCTGGAAGAAGGCCAACATCTTTTTGTTCTCGCTTGCCTTATAGTGGCCTATGTAGACGATTTCCTCGTAGACGTGGATGTGCAAGTCGACGGTTTCTTGCATGGCGAGGCGCTGCGCGGCGAGCGCGGCCTCGAGGTGCACATTCTTCATCGCGACCTTCGTCCCCTGCAGGGCCACCAGGGATTGAAAGAGTTCGTCACCATGGAGGACGATGAGGGTGGCATGGAATGAGGAGCCTGGGCGCACGGGCTGGAGCAGTACGGCAAGGTCATCCGCGCGCTTATTGACGGCAGTGAACTTGCGGATGGAGTAGACCATCATGTCGTCCATGCGAGAGGCGAAGCCGGCATCGGCGAGGGCTACGATGCCGGTGGTTGCCAGCACCATCTGGAAACATTGCGCGGTGCGGGGCTACAGGCCGGCGCCTTGGATGATTTGGCACACCCAACTACCGCTCGCGTCCATCGCCTCCATAGGTGCTTGTGGCTTCTAGTCACTTGGTCTTGGATTGGAGTGAGCAGTGTTGCGTAGAGACATGGGAGTAGATGGATTAGAGTGGTGGGGCACCTTTATATGAGAGTACAAACTCTGTTGCATTCACATCGTGTTGGCTCTATTCTGCTTCTCCAATTAATTCCCTCTTCATGTAATTGATGACACATCATTGACCGTTCAACATCTCAGGAACCGCTACCCTCTCCCTCCTTGGCATTCAAGCACCTATGGAAGCGACTGCCACTCGCGTCTATCGCGTGTCAAGAGACGTTCCCATCGACGACGAGGTGCCTATGGTGACTTCATAAATTTTAAGATGATAGTGTCGTGCATGTGTGTGTTCATAGGGGTGAGTGCATGCGCGTGTATGTGAGCGCTTGCGTCTGTACTGTGTCAAAAAAAATGTAAATGCATGTCAAAAAGAGACTAGTCAGTATACTCAATATTGTGCACCTCGGAGAGGAAAACGATAGAACTACGTATTTATTTAAGGTGCAGATTCACTCATTTTGCTGCATATGTACTCCATCTCGGTGTAGTCTAGTCACTTGTTGAAATCTCTAGAAGGGCAAATACTCCTTTCTGGTTACCGGGCTATACTAGCAAGTAGTTGTACGTACTAGTACAATAGTGGGCTCACATAGCAATTTTGTCTCATGCAAGAGCCTGGCTATATGCGTGCTCCAATGTTTGCAACTGCCACGTTCAGGTTGCGCATGGCTCTTCACCTCTTCGAGAAGAAGAACAATGATGTTACTACTACTGCTTCTACAGTGTCGAATCCACTGATGTATGTCCGTCCACCGCGAGCGGGAGGGATAGCTTGTTGTAGAAGTACTATAAGCAAAAGCCTGTCCTCGTTTGTGAGCAACCACGCGCATGGGCGAGGGAGAAGGCGTGTAGTAGTAAAATCAAGCTTCTCCTCGTTGTACGAGTTAACGCGACACATCATAGCACTGGCCCCACATGCTTGCCTCTAAACTTGGCTGAAAGACCCGCAGTGTACAATATATTTGCTGCAACCTCTAACATTTACCCACCACAAATTAAAATATATATTCCTGTCTTAACTAGATGAGTGTGAAAACTACAATCACCAGGGTGACAGGTAGGGCTAGAAGACTATTTTTTCAAACTTCGAGACGGCCACATAGCATGGAGCCGACCCCAACGATTTTAAGCTTACAGGCACGGTACACGCTATTCTAGACTACTCTACACATGAAACTGCCACACGAGCGTCTAGGCTGTGCTTGGCTCTTCGCCTCTTCGGGAAGTCGAACAATGATGGAGTACTAGTGCACTAGAGGAGTACTACAGTGCGCTTCTGGCCATCTGACACCAATTGAACTGCTGCATGTCCACCGTGTGCGGGAGGGAGAGCGTGCAGCGAAAGCTTCTCCTAGTCTTGCCAGCCACCATATGCTCATGGGCGAGGGAGGGACGCTCCTGCCTTTGCGTGTATGACAGGTGGGCCCAACAGGTGGGTGGCCAACCTATCATACAGCCAAAGGCAGGTGTAGTTAAGTCCGCGAGGGAGAGGATAATCAAACTTCTCGTTGATGTACGAGTTGACGCGACACATCAAAGCACTACACTCGATATATTTCAATAATTTGCGGTTACCGATGCATTAATTACAATACATGCATGCATGTCGTGACTCTCCTTTTGATACTTGCATGTGTTGATTTAATGCACCTTGAAGTAGTATAAATATGTGACGGTAAAGCTTTGTAATGCCCCGGCCCAAGCGAGAGATGGTTGTGCACGAGGAGAGCGAGATCATGCAGACGGAACGACACCCGATGATGGAGCTCTCTAAGGTCTTGATGGACCTCACCGTGCTCCACTGCCCCTTGTGCCTCCGCCCCTTGACGTCTCCAGTGTATGAGGTTCGAATACACCTCGTCCGTTCGGCTGATTGAGCAAGGTGCATGTTTCTTGATTGATGTGATGTTCAATTGATTTCTGAAGTGCAAGGGAGGGCACCTGGCCTGCATGGACTACCGCATCGAGTGCCCCGGGAACCAGCGGCAGTGCCAGAAGTGTGAGCGCGGTGGTGGCTTCGACGTGCGGAACACGGCGGTGGACGCCGTCGTTTCGTCGCTGACGGTGGAGTGCCCACATGAAGGCTGTGGGCTCTACGTCACTTACCACAAGCTCGCCGATCACCAGAGCGTGTGTCCGCTCGCGCCCTGCAAATGCCCCGTGCCCATCTGCGGATACGAAGGCCCGCCGCCGGCACTCTACCACCACATCAGCACCGCGCATCCCATGACCGTGCACAGGATCCAGTACGGCAAGGTGCTCCAGCTGCAAGTGCCACTATCAGAGCCACGGCTCTTGCTGTTCGCGGAGGAGGACGTCGCGCATTTTTCTTGGTCGGCGGTGTGCTCGACATCGGCGCGCCTATCACCGTGTCGGTCGTCTGCATCAGAGCGAGCGCGTCCCCACTGCCGCACTACGTGGCCAAGCTGTGGGAAAACGGCCCGCCGAGGGAGCCCAAAGGCACGACCGACGCCGTCAAGGTGGAAATGAAGGTGACAAGCAGCAAGGATCTCGGCGATGTCGACGTGCAGGAGCTGACCTTCTTCACAGTTCTGCCCAAGCTGCTGGCCGGGGCTAAGCTGGTGTCCCTCCACATTCAGATTGACAAGCTCACGTCCTAAATAATTCTACAGTGCCTTCTGTTTATCTTAGTAATATGCTAATATAGGGATTACCTCGGTCTACTTTAGCTTAAGAAATGGTGGGTTTTGGTGCCGATGCAGCAATACTTCGACATTAGATCAGTACTTTCCAACAGTCGAACGGATATTTTGCGTCTGTTGGATATAAAGTTCCTTTGGGTAAGAAGTACTAGATAAAAGGAGATGTATGCAGATGTATTATAGTTCTAGATACGTCCCTTTTTATCCATTTTGGTGACAAGCACTCCCTCCGTTCCACAATACATGCCTTCCATTTGTCAAAATATAGATATATCTAGACATGTTTTAGTATATAGGTACATCCATGATAGAGCCAATCGGATGGTTGACAACACTACAATTCGTAGCTACATATGCGTGTGTGACTCCCAGATGCAGAGGTCGGGGGTCATCATCCTCCTTTTCGAGAAAAAACAGACGCATGTGTGAGAGGACGAGTGCGTGCGTGCACCTCTTCTCTTCCTGTATAATGTACTAAACTCAGAGTACAAGTTTTTGTGGGTGGCACGATGGTGCGTGCGAGAAGTCCCGAGAGATAGGTTTAATGCGTCTGAAAAAAAGACTAGCCTATAGCTCGCCACATGGCTATTCCTATCGAACGCCCCATTAACCGTAAGATATTTATACGACGGTGCCAGTTATTGCACGTACACAGCATTAGAAAAAGAACTACCATGGCATATGCTACACCACGACCGAGAACACTTGCCCACGTAACACCATCCGGGAATAGTGCCACACTTAGAAACTAGAACCGTCAATAAATTTTGAGCTTGCGTCTCGTCACATTCCAAATTACTCCATGCTATATTGAATTGCAAACCTGTTCACCCCGATCACAACCTAAACGGTTTCCCACTTGAGCATATTAGTACCACGCTATATTGAATTGCAAACCTGTTCACACTGATCACAACCTAAATGGTTTCCCACTTAGGAGCGTATTAGTACTCGGTTATAAATACTAGTATGCCAAGATGACTGCACATTCCTCCTCAACACCTCATCCACAAAAACAAACAAGTCATTCAGCATCCTTCCCTTGCGTCTGCCATGGCCAGCGTGAGTTTTGGGTCGAGAGATTGCCACCAGGGAGAGGTGAGCATGGAAGCAGAAGCACGAGAGATGTCCCGCCGCGCGGAAGTAGCAGCACAGAGGTCCCGCCGCGCCGCTGAAGCAGCACGGAGGTCCCGCCACGCCATCGATGTAGCAGACTGGTCCGACCACGCCGCAGAAGTAGCAGAGATGTCCCGTCGTGCCGCAAATGCAGCAGAGATATCCCGCTGCGCCGCGGTGGCCTGGGAAAATTTCTCGCGGGCAGGCAACAACTGTTACAGGCGCATGCATGCGATCGTCATAGCCAGATGGATCAGATCTTTGGCTGGGCGAGGTTGCAGGATGACATGAAAGCCTCATTTGAACAGGCTACTGGTGTCATCCGACAACTAAGGGAGGGCAATGAGAGGCTCCGGGCCGAGCACGACCTGCTGAGGGTGAAGATCGTCCAAAGTGCAGACCAGCAGGAAGAGACAGTGCCTTGTTGAAGAGGACCAGCGTCATCGTCAAGAAACTTATGGACGAGAATGACATGCTCTGCATCAAGCGCCAAAGGCTGGTGGAGGAATCTGTGGATGTTCTCAAGCAGCGTCTTGAGGACACGAAAGAGCTCATCGTCGCTCGCCGCGGAGACTAGTTCACGCGGCCTGCAGCAACGCATCAAGAAAGTAGAGATGAGCGAGCCAGATCCTTGTCTTCCTTATCCTTTTGACCTTGTGTATTTTGGGCGTAGCCGCATGTGGCTTTTTTAATTATCTTTCTAATTATGTAAGACAATTAATCATCCTTATATATTCATCAGTCTTGCTATAAGTCGCAGTAGATGCTATATAGGTCTGTCGGACCTTACATCAAGATCCGTGCTTTCAGATTTTCTTTCTTCTCTCTTAATACTTAGTCGAGTGAGACATAGCCACACCATTAAACAGAGGCTCGGGCACCATTAATGGAGACCTTGGGAGAGAGGTGGACGGTAGATGGACGTCAAAGGGCTCTCCCCCCGATAAGCACGCGCAGGGGTCTGATCGCACGCCTCTCGTACTCAAATAGCTACCCTGCATGGCGCCTGCTAGCTAATAAAAAATGCGGACGCGTGGCGGCACGTAAATGGTAGTAAATAGAACGCCCACGGTTTCAATAATACTTGTGTTTCGTATTGTAACGTGACTGCACTTGTTCCAAAATGACTTTGTTGATTGTTAATGTGTGCGCCTTCGCAAATCAAACATGGCACCAAGCCAAGTTTTATTATTTTCATGCATGTTTTGGATTTACAGGAATTAAAAAACTAAGTTTCTCAATGTTTCCAGCCCAGCCACGACGCCCAGAATTTTGAATTTCATTCCTATTTCTTGCATGGAACCTAGAAATTTACACGAGGACACACATGTGATTTTTCAACCAACTTTGGTGCACTGGAACATGTGCTTGTATTTCAAATTTGAGTTATGCACATAAAGGTGACACGTTTCCTCTCAGAACCACGAGCCTTCTTGAGAGAAGCTCCGGTTTGCAAGAAGCTTATACCAAAATTTGTTCTTATTCGGCCAATTGTTTTTACCACGGCATGGTATTACCATGACATGACACCATGCCAAGTATCATGATTTTAAAACCAAGTTTCTCAATGTTCTCGACCGAGCCACGATGCCCAGATGTTTGAATTTTATTATCATTTTTTGCATGGGACCTAGAAATTCACCCGAGGACACAAATGTGATTTTTCAACCAACTTTGGTGCACGGGAGCATGTGCTTGTAGTTCAAATTTTAATTATGCACATTAAATGACCAAAAACTCAATTGATGTGTAAAAAGGCCAAACGAAGCTGGAATAATTCCAAAATTTAACAGGGCACTCATGTAGTTCTATGTTGCCTTTGTAAATAAACTCAAGGGGGGCAGCGTATATCGTTTCGCACTCAAAGGTGGCACGTTCCCTCTCAGAACCATGAGCCTTCTTGAGAGAAGCTTCAGTTTGCAAGAAGCTTATACCAAAATATGTTCCTATTCATTCAATTGTTTTACCAAAGCATGGTAGTACCATGACATGACACCCATGCCAAGTTTCATGATTTTCAGACGTGTTTTCGATTTACAAGAATTTTAAAACCAAGTTTCTCAATGTTCTCGGCCGAGCCACGATGCCCAGATGTTTGAATTTTATTCTCATTTCTTGCACGGGACCTAGAAATTCACTCGAGGACACAAATGTGATTTTACAACCAACTTTGGTGCACGAGAGCATGTGCTAGTAGTTCAATTTTGACTTATGCACATTAAATGACCAGAAACTCAATTAATGTATAAAAAACGACAAACGAACCCGGAATAATTCCAAAATTTAACAGGGCACTCATGTAGTTCTATGTTGCCTTTGTTAAGAAACTCAAGGGTGGGGGGGGCAGCGTATATCATTTCACACTCAAAGGTGGCACGTTCCCTCTTAGAACCACGAGCTTCCAAATTGGCCCGATTTTTTACCACAACATGTTAGTGCCATGATATGACACCATGCCAAGTTTCATGATTTCCAGGCGAGTTTTGGATTTACATGAATTTAAAATCTAAGTTTCTCGATGTTTGAATTTCATTCTCATTTCTTCCATGGGACCTAGAAATTCAACCAAGGACACACATGTGATTTTTCAACCAACTTTGGTGCACCTGAGCATGTGCATGCAGTTCATATTTAGATTATGCACTTTAAAAGTCCAGAAACTCAATTAATGTATAAAAAGGCCAAACGAACCCGAAATAATTCCAAAATTTAATAGGGCACTCATACAGTTCCATGTTGCCTCTGTAAAGAAAATCAGGGGGAGGCAGTGTATATTGTTTCGCACACAAAGGTGACACGTTCCCTCTCAGAACCACGAGGCTTGTTGAGAGAATCTCCAGTTTTGCAAGAAGCTTATACCAAAACTTGTCCCAATTCAGCCAAAAATTATACATATGAAAACAGGGTTTAGATTATCCCAAACATCTCGCTACCTAGACCAATAATGTACTATGATTTGAATTCAACATAAAATGGATACAAATATTTGAATTGGAGAGCGTATGGTACATGTAGTTCATAGTGAAATATGATTACTGCTATATGCATGTATTTTGTTATCAATAATATTTAAATTATTGTATAACTTGACAACAATCATATTCAAATAAGGAAAATTAATTCAAATTTAGTCCATATGGTAGACGACAATATATATGTTCACATGGTGGAGTAAAATGTTCATATATGATGGAAGATCAAAATGTACCACTACATCAATTATAAACCGCAAGGTCACCTAACGATATATTCGAATTTACGATAACGTGGATTCAAAAATTGAAATTTGAGATCCTGGCATTTGTAATCATATAAAAAGGGACATTACTCTTTCTTTTGGTGGGAATTGATTTGTTTTTTGTTGTTGTTGAGGGAAGTGCGAATCGATTTGGTACTATGCAGGGTAATCTTGTTCTCTCGATTTTTTTACATTTTTCTTGTAGTTTTTTCAATGGCATATATAGCAATATAGTAAAAGGGGACATGACTCTCTTCTGTCTTGTATGAATTGTTTTTTACACGTTAAGTTTGTTCTGCCGAACAAGGAATCCGCACCATGTTATCCCAAAATTTTCAAGCTTGAGTATCTTTTGTCTCACCTGCTTTGAAACTCTCGCCTCTTCAACCCGCGCCGCGCCTTGTTATCCCGAAATTTCGACGCGCGCGAACACTCCCTCCTCATCCAAAATCGGTCGTGCAGCCCAGACACGCGTAATCCCCCTTCTACCCGTCAGCCGGAAATAAAGCTCCACGTCGCGGTGTCAAAACCGGTGGGGGTATGCCGGTAACTTACCCTACATTTCGGACAAGCGTGTCCCTAAGCTTGGCTCCTCCCTCCCCCTTCGCCCCCCCATTCGTACACCGAGGCCACCAAAACCCGCGAAACCCCACGCTCCTCCATCGGCCTCCCGACCGGCGCTGAGGGAGTTCTGGATTAGGGGGTGTCCGGAGGGCCGGACTATGACCTTTGGCCGGACTCCCGGACTATGAAGATACAAGATTGAAAACTTCGCCCCGTGTCTGGATAGGACTTTCCTTGGCGTGGAAGGCAAGCTTGGCGATTCGATATGAAGATCTCCTCCCATTGTAACCGACTCTGTGTAACCCTAGCCCTCTCCGGTGTCTATATAAACTGGAGAGTTTTAGTCCATAGGACAAACAACAATCATACCATAGGCTAGCTTCTAGGGTTTAGCCTCTCTGATCTCGTGGTAGATCAACTCTTGTACTACCCATATCATCAATATTAATCTAGCAGGAGTAGAGTTTTACCTCCATCGAGAGGGCCCGAACCTGGGTAAAAACATCGTGTCCCTTGTCTCATGTTACCATCCGCCTAGACGCACAGTTCGGGACCCCCTACCCGAGATCCGCCGGTTTTGACACCGACATTGGTGCTTTCATTGAGAGTTCCTCTGTGTCGTCACCTTTAGGCCCGATGGCTTCTTCGATCATCAACCACGACGCGGTCCAGGGTGAGACTTTTCTCCCCGGACAGATCTTTGTATTCGGCGGCTTCGCACTGCGGGCCAATTCGCTTGGCCATCTAGAGCTGATCGAAAGCTACGCCCCTGGCCATCAGGTCAGATTTGGAAGCTTAAACTACACGGCCGACATCCACGGGGACGTGATCTTCGACGGATTCGAGCCACGGCCGAGCGCGCCGCACTGTCATGAGGGGCATGATCTAGCTCTGCCGCCGGACAGCGCCCAGAGCACCGCTCAGGCGTCCGCTCCGACCATTAGCTCGGAGCCGACTGCGCCAGCCGGGGACGGACGGTTGGATGCCGCCCCAGGAGCCGCAATCTCTACGGTGATAGAGCCGAATACCAGCCTAGTCCTTTGTGAGGCCTGTGACTCCAAGGTGCCAGACTCCGTTCCGGACTCCGGATCTTCCACACCCCTTCCGGTCGAGCCCAATTGGGCTCCGATCATGGAGTTCACCGCCGCGGACGTCTTTCAGCACTCGCCCTTTGGCGACATCCTGAATTCACTAAAGTCTCTCTCCTTGTCAGGAGAGCCCTGGCCGGACTATGGTCAGCAAGCTTGGGATGCGGACTATGAAGAAATTCGAAACCCACCCACCACCCACTTCGTAGCCACTATCGACGATCTAACAGACATGCTCGATTTCGACTCCGAAGACATCGACGGTATGGACGCCGATGAAGGAGACAATCAAGAACCAGCGCCTATAGAGCACCAGACAATCACCTCATCACACGATGTATGCATGGTGGACACACCTAAAATAAGCAACGATGAGGATCAAAAGGGCGCAACCAGGGATCATCCCCTTGAAAAACAATCAAAGCGGCAGAGTAAGCGCCGCGCCAAGCCCCACCTCGACAGAGACCCAGCCAAAGAGCAGGGCGAATCAACAGAAGACGAACATGCCATCGAGCAACAGTTCAAACAGGACGGACAAGCCAAACAATCCGTCCCCGGCACAAATGATAGTCCGGATGACCTCGCGCCGGATAAGTCGCTGGAACAGAAGAACCTCCACCAAAGGCTCATCGCCACTGCGCGTAGCCTGAAAAAGCAGAAGCGGAAGCTCAAAACAGCAGAAGATGCACTCAGAATCAAATGGGGCAAAGTACTCAATATCGCACACAAGTACGGCAAATAGTCATCACACAAAGAGCTATCCGAAGCGGAAATTACTACCGGAATTTGATGAAGAGGCCTTAGAGATCCCACAGTCAAAAAACAAGGAAGCCACCAGGTCGGATAGACGACCCCATGATCGACATCAAGCGACAAAGGGCGCCGCACTCAATACGGTACTCGATCCGCCCAGGGATTCACATCAAAAAAACGGTCCAACCAGATCCATCTACGGGCCAAGAAAGTAAGCTCCAGTAAGCAATGCAACGCAAAAAACATCCGAACATCGTGGCACACCTACATACACAGGCGCCGCACATCCCCTATGTTTCACTGATGAGGTACTGGATCATGAATTTCCAGCGGGATTCAAGCCCGTAAACATAGAAGCATACGACGGAACAACAGACCCTAGAGTCTGGATCGAGGATTATATCCTTCACATACACATGGCTAGAGGAGATGACCTTCACGCCATAAAATACGTACCCCTTAAGCTCAAAGGGCCAGCTCAGCATTGGCTTAAAGGCCTTCCCAAAAACACAATAGGAAGCTGGGAAGAGCTTGAGGATGCTTTCAAGGGTCCTATGTCTGACCTCCGTATGCAGACGATCTGAGTCATATAACTCAACAACCCGGAGAGTCAGCCCGGAAACTCTGGAACAGATTTCTTACCAAAAAGAATCAGATAGTCGACTGTCCGGACACCGAAGCCCTAGCAACTTTCAAACATAGCATCCGAGACGAATGACTCGCCAGACACCTCGGCCAAGAAAAGCCAAGATCCGCTTTTGCGCAGGAGAGGATAGCTGGTTGGCAAGAAGCAGCACCAGCGAGCCAAGTACATCCGAACTCAGAGATGGAAACGGGAAACCACGCCGTAACAAAGAACAACGCCGGATCAAGGATAACGACCCAATGAGCACGGCAGTCAACGCCGGATTCAAAAGCTCTCGGCAAAATCAGAAAAAGGCGTCCCCCAAAGATGACAGGGACGAGCTATCTAACCTCAGCAAAATCTTGGACAAAATATGTCAAATCCACAGTACTCCCGGGAGACCTGCAAACCACACCCACAGAGATTGTTGGGTCTTCAAGTAGTCCGGCAAACTCAACGCCGAACACAAGGGGCTCGACACACCAAGCGAGGATAACGACGCACCCCACAAGCAGAACACTAGAGAACAAAAGAAGTTCCCACAAGAAGTCAAAACAGTAAATTCACTTCGGGTGACAAAAGGGAAAAACAGAGTGGTGCCTACGAAGATACGCGCCATACGGCCTGCCCCAGAGGAGCCCCGCCACTGGTTGCTACAGCCAATCACCTTCGATCATCAGGATTACTCTAGAGGTATCCGGAACGTAGGCTGGACTGCCTTGGTCTTAGATTGGGTTATTGACAGACTCCAATTTACACAAGTCCTAATGGACGGCGGCAGTGACCTGAACCTGCTATATTAGGATACAATCCGCAAACTGGGAGTAAACCCAGCACTAATTCTCCATGGCAACACTTCCTTTCAAGGAGTCACGCCAGGCCCAGATACCCAGAGTATGGGTTCCCTTTCGTTAGAAGTTATGTTCGGGTCCCCCAACAACTTCCGAAGCGAAAAGCTAACCTTCCATATCGCCCCATTCATAAGTTGCTATCAAGCACTACAGGGACGTGAAGCTTTCGCACGCTTTAACGCAATACCGCATTATGCATCCCTCACACTCAAAATGCCCGATCCACAAGGCATCATCTCATTAAAGGGCAATATTAAGTGTTCCCCGAAGTGTGGATAATGGTGCGGCTGCCTTGACAGCCGCACACTAATCCAGCTTTACTAACCCGGACATGGCTCGACGAGTCCGACGTAAACATACAGAGGCTTAATAGCCGCATAACCCTGTACAAGGGGCTCCGCGTGTTCACACCAGGAGACAATGCAGCTCAATTCTACTCATGTTTCTGTATTATATTTCGTTTATTTTAACATATATTTCTTGCACGATTATTTTTTACTAAGTTCCTCTCTTTCGCAGACGAACACCGTGCTACACCCGTCCAGGATACGGCACAACGGAGACACAAGCGCAGACATGCAGTAGGGACCCGTTTTAAGGATTCTTTTCAGATTAAGACCCTGCGTAAACCTTTTTTACTGTCTTTTGTTGATAACATCCCCCGGTTTTCGCTATAACCGAGGAGGAGGCTGGCGTCTTGGCATGTGGCCACACTAGAATTTTGTGTGTTCCTGGGCACCAGGTGCTTTTTACCAAGGGCTTTTGTTCGGCCCATTTTAATAAAAGACCGAATACCTTAGGGAGTATTCGGCGTCGCGAGTTTGGCCTTATATGCATCAGCTCCGAATCATGTCTTTGGTCAAATGTTGGGTTTGCCCGGCTCCTGTGTTTTGCTGCCTTACGTTTCGCTCTATCGGCTAAGGCGGCACCAGGAGAACTACTGCGATTGTGCCCCGGTTCGGCCAGGCGAGCACCTCAGTAGAGAAAGCCGAAAACTGACTATCATGATATAGCGAGAGACTGGTCAACCACTCGATGACTTCCGGAATCTTTAGGATTCCTCCGCATTAACGAAGGCCCGCTTCCCGGTTAGGCACACACGCGCCCCGAATTCGGGCGAGCGCGGTGCCCCTAGGGGCTATTCAGTAGCCCCACTGTCAAACTCCTATGGCTAAGTGAAAGTGATAAAGCATTATAGTCCGGTTGCCTAGTTCGCTGCGCTATCACCTCCTTTATAGGACCAAGACGTTGGATTAAGTGTGAAAAGGCGCCTTTTTGCAAACACCCCCGCATTATATGCGTGGGGGCTGAAGCCAACGTCTGCCATCTTTCAGGTTATATACACATATACATTAACGGCCGCACATGAGGCATTATAATTCTTGAAAGCACAAGTATAAAAAGCTTTTATATCCTATCAAAATATTGCTTTACAATAGCACATGCTATTCGAATACAACATCCTTCGAGCACTGCACCTCTATTAAATGAGCGCCCTGAAGAACTTCCTCAAAGTAGTGCTTGGCAGGTACTCGGCTTTCGTCCGAATCCCGGGATGCAACAACACTGGCCTTCATATCCGCCCAGTATGTCTTGACACGGGCAAGGGCGTTCTGTGCACCCTCTATGCACGCTGACCTCTTCATTGCATCAACATGCGGCACCGAACCAAGGAACTGCTGCACCAAGCTAAAATAACTCTTCGGCTCTGGCCCTTCCGGCCACAGACGACTCGCAACATACCTCATGGCGAGTCCGGATAACCTGTTCAGCTCCGCCCAAGCGGCCAAACGGTCAAACACCGAAAGTGGGCGCTCTGGATTGTGGAACTACGACCAAAAAAGTTCTTCCAATTCATGGTCACCTCGACCCCGAAAGTGTTCGGTCGCGTCTGCGGCACTCGCCGCTAAATCCAGATAAGTGTTCTCCACACTCCACTTCCGGTCTAAAGGAGCATACTTCGGATCCCCGAACTTCACCCGCAGCATATAGGGCTTTCCAGCCACGATATCTCCGGCCTGACGTAGCTCCTCCTTCATAGCTCTCATTGCAGAGCGAGTGTCCTTGGCCTCGACAGTGATCTTTTCCAGGTCCTTCTGTGCCACCCTATCTTCTTCTTCACGAAGCTTACAACGGTCGGCAGCATCCTTTAATTTTACAGCCATCTCGGCCATTTCTTTCTTGCTTTGGCAGTGAGCAGCCTATTCGGCCTTTAGCTCTTCAGCCGCTTTGGCGGCAGCCGCATCACTTTTCCTCACTTGCTCCTTGGCCCGGGCAAGTTCCGCCTGGAGATACTCCACGGCAGCGGCGCCATCTGCATCAAGCACATATGTTTTAAGACACGAGTATCAAGCTCCTCTTCTTAGATGTCTTTGGAGGCATTACATACCTTGTGCCTCGTCCAGCCGCTTATTTACAAGCGCGATGTCGGCATCTGCTACATCAAGTTGTCGCTTTAGCTCAGCAGATTCATCAGTCCGGCTAGCCACCGAACGCCTTGCCGCCTACATATGAAGGGCGACATATTATACCTGGGATCATGATCCTCTGTGCGTCGTCCTTTTTGACAACACACAGAGTCTCAGGGGCTACTATCTATACAGTGCACATTTTATATATGCGGCTCTACCAAAAGGTACACCTTTGCGCGTACGTCAAAGCCTGTCAGTAAACTCCTGGCGGCCTCGTACAATCCGCTTTCCGCGGATGAAATCCTTCCAATCACCGTGTTCATCAACACACGGTGCTCTTCTGAGATAGACGCTCGCCCGAGCAGATCCTTCAGCCCCTCCGACCGCGCACCATAGGGTGCCGGACTAGCCTGACGACCTTTTTCAAAGTCCGGACTTGGAGAAACCCTCCGAGATGACACCTCGGGGTCGCCTGCCTCATAAGACGGTATAGCTGGGGGAGGCGTTTCGCTCTCCATCATATCCGGCCGAAGATCCCCTGAAGATGAGCTCTGCTGACAAGGGTTGAGATCCGAACTGCAAGGTAAAAAATTTGGTTATCTTCCCCAGAAATAAAATAGGGATGTCACTCATTTTGGAGCCCCTCTCTTTACTTACGGCTCGGTAGAGAGCTGATCCCCATGGGGGCGCAATGCGGCCGAGGCATTCTTCGGCGCCGGACCCTTTGGCGAAGATTTCTTCCCCCGTTTTGAGGCCATCGCCTCCGGGTTTTCAGAGTGGTCCTTTTCTTTCCCTGGTTGGGGGAATTCTCGATTCCTCCCTCCCTGACAGCCTTCTTCGCGGAGGCGGTAGCTCCTTGGTTCCCCTCTTCGCCTTCTTCCGAAGGCGCAATCACCAACATTATGGTCAACACGGGATCTGGCGTGGTCTCAGGCAGGGGGGTCGGACACCTGATAAGCTTTGCTTTCGCTATCCACTCCTGTTCAAAGGATAGCTCTTTTAAGGGCAGTTTTATAATAAAAATACGGATGGCGTGTCCAAATACGGAGCTACTTACTCGAGTATCCGGACGATTGCAGCTCAGACATGCGTCCTCGGATAAGTCCGGACACCTTGCTTGTGATCCGAAGAATACTTTGTACATCTCCACGGGCGTTGTGCCCATAAAATGATGGAGGACTCATGGTCCCTCTGGATTAAATTCCCATAGGCGGAGAGGGCGACGTTTGCAGGGCAGTATAGGTGATCATGTTTTGCTATACAACTCTCGTTTAAGATTTTTTGCAGGAAAGCTTCTCTCTAAATGGGAAGGTCCTTACATTATCGAGGAGGTCTATCGTTCCAGTGCCATCGAAATCAACAACGCCGAAGGCACAAATCCGAAGGTGGTAAACGGTCAAAGAATCAAACATTATATCTCAGGTACCCCCATAAATGTTGAGACCAACATAATTAATACCATAACACCGGAGGAGTACATATGGGAGACTTTCAAGAATGTTTCAGATTCCGAAAAGGAATAGGTATGTGGTACGGTAAGTAAACCGACTCCAAAACTATTCTAATGGCAATTTTTCTCCATTTTTGGAATAATTAAAAATTTAGGAAAATTAAATGTAGTCTGAAAGAGACATGAGGAGACCACAAGGATGGAGGGCACGCCCCCTGTTGGGGAACGCGGTAATTTCAAAAAAATTCCTACGATCACACAAGATCTATATATGTGATGCATAGCAACGAGAGGGAGAGTGTGTCCACGTACCCTCGTAGACCGAAAGCGGAAGCATTATGACAACGTGGTTGATGTAGTCGTACGTCTTCACGATCCAACTAATCTTAGCACCGAATGTACGGCACCTCCGCAATCAACACATGTTCAGCTCGGGGACGTCCCTCGTACTCTTGATCCAGTTGACGCCGAGGGAGAGTTTCATCAGCACGAGAGCATGGTGACGGTGACGATGAAGTTACCGGCGCAGGGCTTCGCCTAATCACTACAACGATATGACCGAGGTGTGGTAACTATGGAGGGGGGCACCGCACACGGCTAAACAATGTCAACTTGTGCATATGGGGTACCCCCCTCCTTCGTATATAAAGGAGTGGAGGAGGGGGGAGGGCCGGCCCTCTATGGCGCGCCCTGGAGGAGTCCTCCTCCCACCAGGAGCAGGATCCCCCCCCCATTCCCTAGTTAGACTAGGAGAGAAGGAAGGGGAGAGAGGGAGGAAGGAAAGGGGGGCGGAACCCCACCCAATTCAGATTGGGCTTGGGGGGCACGCCCTCCACCTGGCCGCCTCCTCCTCTCTCCCACTATGGCCCAATAAGGCCCATATTCTTGCCGGGGGGTTCCGGTAACCTCCCGATACTCCGGTATATGCCCGAACTCATACGGAACCATTCCGATGTCCAAACATAGGCTTCCAATATATCAATCTTCATGTCTCGACCATTTCGAGACTCCTCGTGATGTCGTGATCACATCCGGGACTCCAAACTACCTTCTGTACATCAAAACACATAAACTCATAATACCAATCGTCATCGAACATTAAGCATGCGGACTCTATGGGTTCGAGAACTATGTAGACATGACCGAGACATGTCTCTGGTCAATAACTAATAGCGGAACCTGGATGCTCATGTTGGTTCCTAAATATTCTACGAAGATCTTTATTGGTCAAACCGCATAACAACATATGTTGTTCCCTTTGTCATCGGTATGTGACTTGCCCGAGATTCGATCGTCAGTATCTCAGTACCTAGTTCAATCTCATTACTGGAAAGTCTCTTTACTCGTTCCGTAATACTTCATCCCGCAACTAACTCATTAGTTACAATGCTTGCAAGGCTTATAGTGATGAGTATTACCGAGAGGGCCCAGAGATACCTCTCCGAAACACGGAGTGACAAATCCTAATCTCGATCTATGCCAACCCAACAAACACCTTCAGAGACACCTATAGAGGACCTTTATAATCACCCTTTTACGTTGTGACGTTTGGTAGCACACAAAGTGTTCCTTCGGTATTCGGGAGTTGCATAATCTCATAGTCTGAGGAACTTGTATAAGTCATGAAGAAACCAGTAGCAATGAAACTAACACGATCATAATGCTAAGCTAACGGATGGGTCATGTCCATCACATCATTCTCCTAATGATGTGATCCCATTCATCAAATGACAACACATGTCTATGGTTAGGAAACTTAACCATCTTTGATTAACGAGCTAGTCAAGTAGAGGCATACTAGGGACTATATGTTTTATCTGTGTATTCACACATGTACTAAGTTTCCGGTTAATACAATTCTAGCATGAATAATAAACATTTGTCATGAATTAAGGAAATAAATAATTACTTTATTATTGCCTCTAGGGCATATTTCCCTCACCCCCTGCCTTGTGGCCACCTCGTTTACCCTCCGAACTCCATTTTCTTGCACAATATTTCTTTTGGTCGATAAAAAATCATTATATAATCTCCCGAAGGTTTGAACACAGTACCATGGCAAAATCCCTTGTTTTCATTTGAATTGTTTTTGCAGCAGATTTGGACCAAGCTGTCTTCGCAAGAGTTAGTTGGGGAGAGTCGTGTCTCTCATCCGATGCCGGGCCGAAGAGCAAACGGCGAAACTGACCACTTTGGGCCATCAAGGGAGGAAGAGATGGAGGCCAACTTGAAAAGGGTGGACGCAATGGAGGAGGATTAAGAAGTTACCTCTCGTCTTCAAAATAGATTCATGATGGTGGAACTTCAGAGCTCAGCAATACCAAATTCGGTTATCCCTTCCAATGCTAATTTTCTCTCTTATGAAAATATGAAAAAAAAGTGTTGCTTTTTCCCCTGCAGCAATGAAAATCCATGGGTGAATGGAGCTCTTACCGTCATAGGTAAACTCCGCAAGGAGATAATGGATCTTAAGCAGCAAAATAATAGGCTCGAGGAGGGGAATCGCATTCTAAGGGGCATTATCGCCAAGAATATCACATCACCACCTCCAAAGAAAGAGACATAAATACATGGGTATGGGCACTCCCCTTGGCAACCGCCAAGCTTGGGGGAGGTGCCCCGATATCGTATCACCATCACACATTTAATTTTATCGTTTTTCTTAGTTCGTTCCTTTTGGTTATATCTTGATCTAGTAGAATAAATTTTTAGTACGATTTAGCTTTGAGTTTTGTTTTGATCACTATGTATGTAATCAAGTCCGTGAGCTATATAATAAAGAGTAGTTTTGAGTTGAGGGCTTTGCTTTCTTGCTATGATCTTGAGGGAATAAAATAATAGAAATAATAAAAAGAATAAAAAGATCATATGTTGATTTTTTGGAGAGTAATGACTTCACATATAAAGAGTATGATGAATAAAAGCTGTTGAAAGTTGACAAACATAGTTTTGGTCATTGTTGCAATTAATAGGAAGTAATAAAGAAAGACAGGTTTTCACATATAAATATATTATCTTGGACATCTTTTGTAATTGTGAGCACTCATTAAAATATGACATGCTAAAAAGTTGATGTTGGACAAGGAAGACAACAAAACAGGTTATGTTTTCTTATATCCGCATAGAGATTATATTGTCATGGATCCTCCAACATGTTGAGCTTGCTTTTCCCTCTCACGTTAGCCAAATTCTTTGCACCAAGTAGAGATACTACTTGTGCATCCAAACATCCCTTAAACCCAGATTTTGCCATGAGAGTTCACCATACCTACCTATGGATTGAGCTAGATCCTTCAAGTAAGTTGTCATGAGTGCAAGCAATAAAAATTTCTCTCTAAATATGTATGATCTATTAGTGTGAAGAAAATAAGCTTTATATGAACTTGTGATATGGAAGAAATAAAAGCGACAGACTACATAATAAAGTTCTTTATCACAAGCGGCAATATAAAGTGACGTTATTTTGCATTAAGATTTTGTGCATCCGACCATAAAAGCGCATGACAACCTCTGCTTCCCTCTGCGAAGGGCCTATCTTTTACTTTTATCTTCTACCCTTATACAAGAGTCATGGTGATCTTCACCTTTCCTTTTTACACCTTTTCTTTTGGCAAGCACTACGTGTTGGAG